>NC_052957.1:13449204-13749204 GCF_013358895.1 Oreochromis aureus | reverse complement strand
TTAGTTATCAAGGTTTTAGGATATTTAGCTGTACAACGTGTGGATGAAATGAATGGAAACAAATGTAAGCAGGCTTTTCTGCATTCAGTGCAGGACTAATGGCAGCTAATAGTCCATATGTAGGACCACATTTGTGGTCAAACACCATGAAAGATATATGGTGGTTAAATTAAAATACTTAAATTGCTTGACATAATAGTATTTTCTGTATCTTGACTGTATATTCAATCTGCATTTTTGTAGTAGATCCATAATATTTCAGTACACATACTTTATCAGATACTTTCTTCATGCAAACAATAGCTGAGAGCATTCCACCTCCAGCTATTCTAACTTTTAAGACACTTAAGAAATCCATTTACCCATGTCTGGTACCACCAGTTATTTGATGCCAAACTGCATTCTAGCAGTCTGCTGAGGTTAGTAGCCTGTGAGATGATTAACTCTCTCTTTGTTCGCTATTGCTTTTCCTTCAGCAGGTTTCTCTGAGATCGCTTATCTGAGTCTTATCACCCCCTGCTCTCTGCAGCCTTCAGGCTTACCGACACACACCTTGGACAAATATTTGGCTGCCTTAAGACAGCCCTCTCACACAAACACCCACGCACATTTATACTGATTCATTTCTGTTTCACAATTATTTTGCCTTAATTATTCTATTCTATTCTATTATTCTATTCTATTCTATTCTATTCTATTCTATTCTATTCTATTCTATTGTTCTCCCAGTTCATTTAAGATGGTAGTACCATATAGGCTTAGTAATAGCAGGATTCTTTGCTAAGATTCAAGCCCATTGTGATGTCTCAGTGTGTATAGAACCACTGAGACTGGGGCATGTGACCCAGTTTAAAACACAAACTCTGCTGTAATCCAAACAATATCTAGAACCAGAGTCTGTGTACTTTCCTGGCTCTCTGACCCCAGGCCGTGCTCTGACTGTGGTGATACAATCAGCTGGTTATCCATTAGCTCTTACCGACTACCCCTTTTTGCCACCTAATCTCGCTGCATCTTAAAGGGCCAAATAGCTCAGATATACTCTGCAACACGGGCACTTTGGCAATAGCAAAATAAAATAGTAAAAGAAAGGATGTTTCTCTGTTATTACTCTGCTAACCGTTAACATGAAAAATCTGCTTCAGAAAGATAGAAATACAGTACATGTACATGTACATACCATGGCACTGAACACTGTTTCTGTAACAGAGGGCAATACATGAAAAATATGAAGGCTGATATTTTGCTTGTTGTCTTTTTTTGTAAGATTCCCATTACCTCAAGAAATTGATTTGCCTTAAAAAAATGTTTTGGGAACTATTTCATGTATTTCAAATCATATAAATTTATTGTAAGCATTATAAAACGGTTACAATGACACATAACCATATTTAAAGATTGCCTCACACAATGAAAGGGCAAGTAATAGTTTAAAAATCCAGCGATCAGCTCTTAATTGGTTTGTTTAAAAGCAAATAAAAACCTTATTTTTCTGAAGTGGGTTTCTGTGTGTGCATAGTTTCTAAGCACAAGAAGAGGGCAAGAATCAGATAGACAAGAAAGCAGTTTGAACCTTGGCTTTGAGTCATAATGTATACATGTGTTAACAATCCACCACTAATCCACTGAGATAAAGTTCTTCAAGAGTCAAAGTCTTACCTGGTTTATACTCAGTGACCCAGAAAAATGTGAAATTCCTGTTGGAGACCAAATGCCGCGGTGCCTGTTCTCCTCTCCTGAGAGGACCTCCAACATTTCTCTCTCTTTATGCTTTGTCTCATTCTTGCATTAGCACTAAATAATTACAAATAACATCATCATGTCTTTTGTTCTTCAATTCAACAGAACACTCTGTGGCAGCCAAAACCGGTGGTTGTTTCCCTGGTGACGCTCAGGTTGTTGTTGAAGGTGGTGCTGCTAAACAGATGCGTGACCTCCTCCCTGGTGATCGGGTCTTGGCTTCCTCAACAGCAGACAGCCATGGTCCTTTTCTCTACAGCCCAGTCCTATCCTTTCTGGACCGCCAGCCCAATGCCACAAAGATCTTTTATGTTATTGGGACTGATGCAGGATTCAATATTACTCTCACAGCTGCTCACCTGATCTTTGTCACAGACTGCACTGCTGGGCTGAATCAGCCAGAGGAAGAGCCCTTATCGGGTTCCACGTGGGAAGGCAGGCCTAGATGGGGAGTAGGTCAGAGGACGGTTTTTACCAGCGAGGTCCAGCCAGGACAGTGTGTGTTTACATCGGCAGGGGAAGTGAAGTCACAGCCAAAACTTTCAGTTGTGACCTTTGTGAGCGAGCAGAGGAGCATTGGCTTGTATGCCCCACTCACCCAGCATGGGTCTATAGTGGTAAATGGTGTATTGGCATCTTGTTATGCTGCTGTGGACAGTCACCATTTATCCCACTGGGCCCTGGCCCCGCTACGACTCTTCTACAGCCTGATTGGGCCATCAGAAGCACAGAATGATGGGCTGCACTGGTACCCTTGGCTTCTACGTTGGCTAGGGAAAATGCTGCTGGATACTACACACTTCCACCCCTGGTCTGTTGAACAATGACATAGATAAGAGGCGCAGAGACATGTTTCACCATGATGTCTTCTTTCAGTTAACACTAGTATGGAGCACTAGAACGCAAAGCACAACAACCTTTCTTTTCACAAGAAATCAACTGAGGGACCACCAAAGGCAGTTCATTTTATAATGTAAATATGTTTTGTAGTAACTCCACTTGCCTGTATTTGCTGTACTTCAACAAGTTCTTTTGTTGTTCATGCAAACGAGATAAAGAGAGAAAATGAGACAGGACACATTATTCTAGTAACAGAAATATGGAAAAATAGTATTTCCAGTTTTATTCATTTCCAAAAAATTTAATAGACATGAAAAAAAAATTGAATTCTGTTTACCACAGATCAAAAACAAAGATTATACTCAAAAAAAATTGCTGAGAAGTGAGACTGTCGGGTTTTATCCTTCCTTTGTACTGTATTTACTCCAATCTGACAATATTTGAGCTTATTGATACAATTTTGTGAAACCTCTTTAGTGTCTCAGGCTTAAGATGAACACACAAAGAAAAAAAGAGGAGAAATTAGTGACTGAACAAGGTGAGATGTGAAACTTTAAATGTACATAGGTATTTATATAGTTAAGTCATGGACTTTACTTAGTTTACTGTTAGATTCATCACTGCAGTAAATTCACTGATTCTTTACTCTTCCTTTTAGAGTCTATATTATATATTAGCAAATAATTTACAGAAAAATATTTAACTAGACAGTTTATTAAGTTCATTACTTTGTACATGATGAGATTAAATGTACTGGTGTTGCATTGTTTTTTGACATCTGAAAAAGGGCTTTGTTGTAACAACTGGATGGCAGAGAAAGAGTATGAATACACAGTACTTGTGTTACACTTTGTACACATACTGCATAATTCTACTTCACAACATTTGTCACTTGCTGATGCAGGATTGATTAAAGGTGCTATAGTGGCCGCCCTGTCTCTGCCATCCGTTTTTACACGACTTGATTGTGTTAAACAAATTTATGTGGCTCATTTAAACATCTCCTTGTTGATTATCAGGTGTTTTTAATTTAAAACTGTTTTATTTGTTTTTCATTGTTTCAGGTTTCCAGTTTTCAGATCAGTACACTCAGGCTGTATTCAACTACTGTATTAAGTAGCTAGCTAGGCATCATATTAAAAACAGTACTTATTTTTATTCTTAAGCGTTTAATAGGTGTTTATTTGAAACTTTGCATGGTCTTTTTTGTCTTCCGTCTTTTTACACTTAGCAGTATGCCAAGCAGGTCTAATCTTTTTTGATAAATGGCTTATTGGAGATGAATAGATATGTAATATATAGTTCATATTTCCCGCATGCCCCTCCCAGTTGAGTTGCTATGTGAAGACTCAAACATTGCAGTCGATCTGGAAAATTGAAGGCATTCTTTTGTATGACTGCTCAAAGATTTGTCACATATGTATATTAAGCTATTGTTGGAGAGACTATTTAAAGATCTATTTTTTAAAAAATGTAAATGTAATATTTTTTCTGGCAACTCTGTTCATAAAATTTGTATTTGAAACATAAAGGTTTTCTCTTGTTTGTAAACTAAAATCTGTTGTGCTTTTATCATAGCAAAGAAATCAAAATGAGATCATGACAATACAATACAAAGTATCATATAGATATAGATTATCTAATAAAGTAAACTTTCATGGCTATTCTGCTTGTTGTAATAGAAATGCTCTCCGTCTTTTCAAGATCTATGCTAACAAAATGGACTAGCAAAAGGATTTCATATTATGTATTGATAGATAAAACATAAATAACCTATTGGTCACTTTATAAAGTGATACATCTATAACTTAATATAACAGCAGCTGTGGTTAGGGTGGGCTGCTGTTTGGTTTCAGTACCAAGGACAGCAGCTCTCTGCAAAGCTCCTCTTTCCTCCCCTTGATGCCTGAAAGCTTTTTCTTTTTTCCAGGATAGGAAATTAGTCAGTGAGCACAGTACCCCCTGCTGGATGCTTCAGTATTTGCAGAGAAGCAAGAAAAAGAAAGAAGGTCCTGGCTTTAAATCCAGTCTGATTCCTTTTTGGGTGTTTAACTTTCTTCCCACAGTCGAAAAACGGAGGTAGGTAAGGATAACTGGTGATTCTGAACTGGCTGTAGGTGTGAATGTAAGAATGAAGGTTTGTCTGTCTTTCTCAGCCCTGCACCAGACTGGGAACCTGTCCAGGATTTACCCTGCTTCTTTCCCTAATGGAATGAAGTAGATGGATGGTCGTCATGAAAAACAACATGCTGAACACAACTTGTTTTTCTTAGCTGAAAAAAAAAAACATGGATTAGTGAGAAGTACTTTAAAATTTTGTTCAGTTTGTTCACATGACCAATGATCACAAATAATGAGCAGAGGGAGAACTGATTTTTGTTCCCGTCTATCTATATATAGTTATTCATTAGACAAAGAACAAAGTGTGTTTTTATAACCAAATTTTAAAGCCTGCATTAATAACATTTAAAATATAATTTTGATTCAACAACTTGAAAAAATTGGTGGATTAACCAGTTAACAGAAACATAAAAATTAATTTAGTAAGTAGCAATTTTGTTAATTAAAAATATTGTAAGGTGTATGCCACATCTTACACTCAGTGTTGGCATGATAAATTTGGTAAGAACTGTAAGGTACTGCACATTTAATAAATAAGAACCACAGACAAGTAGCTATTATATTTTTTATCTTTAATATTGGTCAGTTAGGTACAGGAAAATCCTTTTTGTCATATCCCATAGCTCAACACAGGAGAGTGTTACATAAAGACAAATACAGAGCCAGACCCAGGTAAACATGACCAATTTATACAAAAAAAAGGAAAAGAAATAGTGATTAATTTGCCTTAATGTGAAGCTGTTGTTCTCACGTGTTATAAGGCATTTTAAAGATATATGAATAAAAAAATAAAGAAAAAAAATGCAGTCCAAAGTGGTTAAAAATACTGAAAACCATTAGAAAATATCCACTTGCATCTGGTTGCTTGGAATTTGTCTTTATGTGACAAGCCTCCATGTAATTAGCTCTGTTTGGACCACGATACCTAGCAACATTTTGAGGCAAGGCTGATGGGCAACCAGCAGTAATAATCAGGACTGATTTGAAAGAGAATGGTGGAAAAACACACACCATGACTGCCCACCACCATCCTATAAAGTTTAACAAAACACATAAAAAAATAAAAATAAATACCTTGTTTCAACTGCCTCAAAAGTGACCCAAGTATCACTGTCTTAAATTAAGGGTGTTCACACAACAACACATGGGAAGTCAGCATGCACACAGTAACACACATACAATATGAATGTCTTTATAGAATATGTATCTGTCATCACAGCTTGGTAAAATTACACTTATACACAACAAATGCACAATAACACCTGGAACCATAATACCAGCCAGTGGAAAAAGGCCCAAATACGTTTGAGTTGCCCTTGTCCGGTCAGAAAAACTTCCCCTGGTAGGTTGTGGCGGTGGTATCATCCAATAACAATAGCCTATAGATAAAGATTTCTGATCCTCAAACAACTCATAAACACACACACAATCGTACACACGTACATTTTCTCTCAGACTTATTACATGTTAATAACATCATGAGAATCGCTGTTAATTCAGTGACTGAATGAATGACTGAATGTGAGATAGTTTTAACTACCTATGCGGCTACGTCGAGAGCAGTAAACCTTACAGAAGTACAAAACACTCCATAACATCCTCAGTTGGCAATTCTGTTGACATAGTTACATTAGGCTATATGTAATCATTGCTTGGCAGCATATAAAAATAAAAGAAGTTGCTCTGGTGCATATTCATAATCATCTGCATGTGAGTTAAATAGTCTCTTTGCAAACAGAGGGAACTGTTTTCGGCACATTTATTTATTTATTTAGTTAATGAGGCTGGCTCAGTTATAATATATTTGATTAGTATAAGGGCGTTGCCATATCTATAAACTATTATACTACCAGTAGCAGTTTCTTGTTTCTGTATTTTGTAGGCTAGCTTTTAGCAAGCCAGGCTAATGCATATTTGGAATCGCTAGATAAGGTGAAAAAAAAAAAAAACAACAGTCAAAAATAATTTATCAATTAGTCATTAATACCATATGAGACTCCCAGACCAGAAATCATAATTATGCATTCCTTGTTTACTTTAAATCCAGTAATATGTTGATCAGTTAACAACATATGCATTTATTTGGATTTTAACAACAGGTTCATACTACCTATACCACCACACAGTCTAAACTAATACAACAACCAAGGGCCAGTTTTCTATAAGTAAACAGTTAAAATAGGGATAAAGGACAGGTTTTATCCAATGGAGTTTGTGCCAATGGCATCATATCAGGAGTGTGATCACTAATCTGAGAACTCCAGTCCTAGTTAAAGATCTGCTGCTGGGCTGATGAGGTTTCAGTACCATGTGAGTTCAAAGTTTGAAGGAAAGTGAAGTTGCAAGCTAGGAGTTGGTTCGATTTTTTCAGTGTTTTAATCTGCTTAGTGACTCTTTCTACTAAAGTGAAGTGTTTTTACCTTTTGCTCAGCCTTACACTCTCTTAACAAATCCATTTTTAGGCTGATGTGGGTGTAAGACGCTCAGCTACACCTGACATCATACTAACTACAAACGGTCCTTGATATCTCATTCCCAGTTTAAAACATGTCAATCGACATCTTTCGCATGATGACGAGTGATCAAGGATAAAAGATTTTAATGCCATTTCAGCTGCAACCATTTCAGGGATCACCATCCTTGCATTTATTCTGTATGAGCTCGAGTCTCCAATCACTTCCTCAAATATCAGGTAATTGCAGAGAAAAACTGCTGAAAGTGAAACCTGTGAAATGGCTACATCTGTAATTTGTAAATGTTGGCAGAAATCCACAGAAATGCCAAGATCCACTTTTAGCACAGTGTAGCAGACCTTAGAAATGCATGATTTCATCCAGGGCTGTGACAGCTCTGCTTTTATGGCCAAAGTCCTAGGAAAGATACAGTATCAGGGCAAGAAAGGGAATATGGGCAAGAGGAAGAGAAACATAAAGAAGGAGCCGGACTGCGGTCCTGTCCTCTTGTAGATAAGAAGCAGCCTCACAGCCTCTGGGTAAAGTTTTCGGGAAATACTCCTTTAGTGCCGTTTTCTTTGTTTTGCTGCCAGTCGTCTTGCTTTATTCCCATCAGCCAGCCTTCATCCTAAGCACACAAACAATCAGATAACAGTGTCAGTGTTTCTGTGGCACAAAAGCACATGAGTACGCTTTCGAGTTTTGAGTTTACCTGTTCTTCAGGGTTGTCAAAAGTCAGTACTAGCACCACATCACCAGCCTTCATCTCCAGTTCATCTGTGTCATTGGCAGCATAATCGTGCATCACTTGGACCTATTGTATATAAATGCTAACGTGAGTTATCGTCGTATAAGCAAAATACATTTGACACTTTTAGGTTTTCCCATTTGGTCTCCTGTTTTACCTTGAACAGAAAGCCAGGAGGCATCTCTGCAGATTCTGATGCTACTTCTGTTGATTCTGCTGCTACTGCAGGTGTCTGGACAATAAATACATTTAAAAAATGCTTAATTTATGGGTACATTATTTAAATAGCAACATTTCACCTTAAAACACACATACACATCCATTAAATCTTAAGTTGTTAAAAAGTGAAAAGAAAATGTGATGGCAGAATTTTACTACCTGTCTTTTTTAAACAAAATAAGGACCTGATCTGATATATAATTTTGTGACTAATGAGATACAAGGATGCACTTTGTCTTTTATTGTATAGTTGATTCGTTAGAAGACAAATGTAGTTACTTAAAAAAAAAACAATGCCAAATATAAGGTTTACAATGTGCATCACTTTGTCTTTCAACTGGTCCTTTAGGAGTAGAAACAGCCGATCATCTGCTCCGTGTCATCCTATATCTTCTTTCACACTAACCCTCTGCAGGTCCTCCTTCACAACATCCATGAATCTTCTCTGAGGTCTTCCTCTTTTCCTTTCTTGGCAGCTGCATCTCCAAAATTCTTATATATATCCACTATTTCTCCCCTGAACATGTCCAAACCATTTCAGCCTTGCCTCTTTTACTTTATTTCCAAACCTCTCAACCTGAACTGTTGCTTTGATACACTCATTTTTAATCCTGTTCACCCAGTAAAAAATCTTAACATCAACACTGCCAACTCTATCTTAGCCTCTTGTCATTTTGTTGGTGCCACAGTCTCCATAACAAACAGAATAAATATGAAATCCAGAAAAGTAAGGCTCGTTTTTGTTACATAAAAAAAAATGCAGCTCTGAGTTAATTATAGCAATTGCTACATATTATAAATTAAACTCTTGCGCTCACCTCCTCTTCCTCCTTTGCTGCTTCTTCCACTACTGGTGCAGCCAGTGCAGTTGGTGTAGCTGGTTCAGCAGCTGCAGCTGCAGAGTCTCCCTGGTAGCAGAGAGAAAGATAAATAACGAGAGAGGTTAAAAGGTGAGACGGATAAAACCTTAAATTAAAGAGGGGCAAAGAATGAAAGAAAGAAGAGACAGACAACACGAGACAAAGACAAGCAGAAAAGCCTAAACAGCAAAGTCTTTGTTATTACAGGCATGCTGCACAGATGCAAGATTAAATACTACTGTACAGTTACAATAAAGCTTTTGCACAGAATACTATGTGTGTGGATTAGCAGTGACTGGGATTAACTGCGTGTAGAGAAGCAGATGTTGCTATTCTTTTCTTTCCCTCAACAATTTATTTTCAACTTGCCCTCTTTATCACATTTGATGCATCCATGCTTCAGGTCCAGATGCATCCTAAATCTTTCCATGTCAAGATTTCTCCATCTGCCACCCTTTATTCACATGATCTTTTTCTCTCCAGTACCCCATGCTCAAACCTCTTTCTTAAGAGTCGATGCATCCATCATTTTCATCCAGATGCATCTCTATATTTTTTTCTCTCCTTGGTTACCTGACCCTCTTCATTATCCAACACAGCAGCAGCTGGGGGGGCTTCCTCCTCAACTGCGTCTGCCGGAGCCTCATCTGCAGGTGTTTCATAGTCTGTGGCAGGCACCTCTGCGACTGGTTGGCTTTCCTCATCGCCCCAGCCCTCTTGGGCTTCTTCAGCTACGGTGTCATAATCAACCGGCTGGTTTCCATCATCCCCCCATCCCTCTTGAGCTGCAGCCAAAGGGTCATAGCGAACTGGCTGGGTTCCGTCATCCCCCCAACCCTCTGTAGCAGCTGTGATGGGATCATAGTGGACAGGCTGCGAACCATCATCCCCCCAGGCCTCTGTAGCAGCAGCCACAGGGTCATAGTGCTGTGTGGTCGCTTCTTCTTGGGCACCACTGTCCTCAGGCTGAAGGGCAAGGGTCAGGTTTCAAGGAGTCAGAGGGCACAAGAGATATTTTACCTTCTGGATATTCTAAGGGCTTCATAAATCAAATGGGATCAAGAAGAATTAAAAATAAGAGAAAGCTGGAGATGTTGTATGACCAGTTTATGTAAGCAACATAAGACTAATAATAAAAGTAAAGTATTTTTAATGTAGAAAGGGGTTTGATTTTTTTAAAGTGTAACTAAATGGATTTATAAGAGGTACATTTATAAGAAAGAAAGGAGGGAGTTTGAAATGTTTAAGTACTAACAGGTCATACAAGTGATTTTGAATGTTTTAGCCCTTAATGTAACAACTATTTTTTAATAAATCTTATACTGGCCATATTGATTTAGCCAAAAACCTTCTCTGTTTCCAAAGGATGATAGTTTTCACTTTGTCTTTAAAGAACACTCTGTAAGCATTTGGAAACTGAGGGACCAACTGTTGTATTTTGCAAAGGCAAATGTTTTCTATTCTTTCCTGATAAAGGGTTTTAGTTGCTCATCAGGTCTAGACTGCAGGCAAGCAAGTTTTGCACCTGGACTCATGCTACAAAGCCACACTGATAGAATTTGTGCAAACAGAGGCTTGGCATTGACCAGGTGAAATAAGCTAACTGTGTATGACATTGTCTGTCTACCAGCATAAAACCTGCATATATCATTCAGCATTAATGGTCTCATACATCAGCAGTCCCCAACCTTTTTTGAGCCACGGACCGGTTTAATGTCAGACAATATTTTCATGGACCGGCCTTTAAGGTGTCGCGGATAAATACAACAAAATAAAGTGATGCGAGCAAGACAAAAACTGTGGTATTTTGTAAATATAATAATAAACGTGAATTCACTGTGCAATTGTGTAACTTTATTAGCAGCGTCCTCCTGAAATGCACCAACAACATTGAGAGTAACATCCTCCTCTCTGCCCCTTAATGCTCTCTGGTCACTATGGTAACGCGTAAATATTTCTTTTAAAATAAGACACACAACTACAACATGGGAAAAGACCCAGGGAAACCGAGTTAATGATAAAAACCCAGAATTTCACACCCGAGCTTCAACTGTCGCGGTACCAAACGACTCACGGACCGGCCCGGGGGTTGGGGACCGCTGCCGAACATGACATGCAAGTTAACGTGTACTGTACCTGTACTAATGTACCACAATCTGGCTTTTGTTTGTGTGACTATCATGAAAACTGGGGACTTGGCATGTCACATTGTCCAAAGACTGTTAAGCATTTTGAAATCTCGGTTCACAGGACAGTTTTCTAATTTGCCTTGGTCTTATTTACGTTCACAGTAGAAGGTGGAGAGATTTGTTGATTTTCTTTAGGCTGTTGTTTTAAGAATGACAGCAGTTTTCAGAAATGTTCTTGAGCCCTATATGGGCTCTGCATGGCTTTAGAGCCCAAAAACCATGGCCATTCAATATCATATTTTAGCATCATCCTTTGTGTATAGAGTATGGAGTGTATTTCTTTTAATGACATAATGTGTCACAGATTTGAAAAAAATATTTATTCTCTTTTTTTGAGAAAATTCTGACAACATTCATATTCTTAAATAGAATAAATAGAATAGAATAGAACAGAATAGAATGGTTCTTTATTATTATTTTACACTTTTTGGTTTTGGTTTGACTTTTTTGAAATATTCAATCATCATTTGGAAAGAGGGCTGTACTTAATGTTAAATAAGGGGCTAAAACTCTTGCAAAATGAGAATGGTCTTTTAAAGGATTTGAACAGCGATAAGTATTATTCTAATCAAAATAATTGGTAATATTTAAAGATAAAAATAAAGAAATTTATCTTAATTGAGCAGAAACAGGACCATGGGAGATCAGAATATGTCATTACTCATAAGCATTATCATCATAATTACCATAAAACCCATGAAAATTGATGTGGAAGTACCAACCTTTACAGAAAAGGTTCAGATTAAATCAAAAGACAGATGAGGGTAAGGAAGGGTGGCAGGAGAAGGCAAAAACATAAAAGCTGTCAGCTTTTTCCCATCAGAAGATAGATGTTGGATCTTCTGTGTGTGGTTAGCAAGCATGGTTTCTAATCCAAGGCTATGTTCAGATGGAGAAAGAGGAAGGAAGCTTTGTAAGAGTAGACATGTCAGTCCTTTCTGAGCCATCACTGCTTTGCCTCAGCCTCAAATACAGCAAAACTCCATGATTGTTGAGACACATCTCTCTTACAGCGAGAGGGATGAACAAAAACGTTGGTTAATGGGCAAAAGGCCAAGCTACGAAAAAAGGCTTTGTGAAGTTGCCCAGTAGCTCTTGTTAGTTTACCAGACTCGTTTGTATAACACAATCCACAGCAAGCGTGAGCAACTTCACTAAACTTTGAGAACACAAAAGATCCCTGTGTGTCACATGAACCATGAAAATAACATGTAAAGGCTACATGTTCTATCAGTTTGACATGTGAACATACAGGTACAGCATGTGAGGGGAAACAGAAAGGAAATAAGTCAATTCAGTTGCAAATGATTTCAAACCACAGAAAATGTTTTTCACTATTAATATTATGTTTAACTTTTATATTAGAATTTACCATAAAACACTGGGTACATTGGGGCTTTTAAAGGTCAGTGGTGTTTTGAGGAGGCAAAAGAAAAAGAGTGATTTTAATTGTGGACTGCACACAAGACACTAATTATATGGATTCAGTATGTATAAAAGTATGAAATGTCATCTTGGAACTGAATTGACTCAAACTCATTCACAAGCTCCATTTGTGCTGTTCAACAATATCTTCAGTGTCTATCAAATCAAGCACTGCAGACACAAAGACAATGCACAAACAGATTTGGGACAGACAAATGAAACAGATCACTGTATTGAAAAGCTGTAAAGAAAAGCTGTAATAGAAAAGGCATAATAGGAGCGGGGCTTCTATAATGTATGACTGTTATTAAACTGATGGTTACTATAAAAAAAATAGAAATAAGTATTGATGAAGATGATGATAATTATATTTTTTGCTAATTACTCTTGCACATTTTTTAGCATGAGTATGCGTGGCTTACCCATGAGTCCCAGTTTGCAGGCTGTGGAAAACAAAGGAAGTAATAAATACGAAGAGCAGAGTACTTTACAGTGTTGTTGCTTTTGCCTGTTACATTCAATAAGACACGCCCCATGCTCTAGAGCTACAAGCCCATAGCATAAGATCTCCAGCAGAACAACTGTACAAGCACTATGTGGTAAAGTATTATGTGTGAAGCCTGAAGGGGTAGATTTGTTAAATGGTTACTGTGCATGTTTGGTTAGGCCACCTGCACAGTTTGAGTGCAGGATGTTAAAATGGCAAAATAAATGTAAATTTGCATATTAGTATATATTAAATTGTGTTAAAAACTAACAACACTCTGAGATCAATGGATAACAATTTCAACAATATTTTAACATTAAGATTTTGCAGCATGTTTAACATCTATATAAATCATAGAGCATAGCAAGAGCATTAGGGAATCCATAGTTAGGTCCACAATTAAATTTTTAGTAATCTTGCCTCAGTATACCAATATAGGCAATTTGATTAAAATCAAACAGTCAAGATGAGACTGAAGTGTTAATGCTTTAATTCAAGCATCTAAAAAAAAGTGTTGCGTTAATTGATTATGAATTTTAGCCATTTTCACAGAAACTCATAACTAAAGTAAGTTAAAAAAGTAACAGGACAAACTAACACAATTTTAAAAATAAAAATTCTTTTGAATACTTGGATGTAAAAACAAAAAAAATCCTAAGAGTTAAGAATGTGTCATCGTCCAAATACTTTTGAACCTAGCTATATGGCTTTGGCAGGGGGATGGCATTGTAGGGCCCCCCAACCAGTAACAGCAGATGGCTTCGCCTCTGAGCCTGGTTCTGCTCAGATTTCTTCCTATTAAAAGGGAGTTTTTCTTTCCCATTGTCTCCAAGTGCTTGCTCATATGGGGTCATCTGATTTTTGGGGTTTTCTCTCTTATATCAGAGGTACTTTAACAAACAATATACATACATATAAAGGGATTAAGGAAAATATTAAGATAAAAGATTTTATCTCTTATTTGAGGCAATAACTGTTGTGATTTGGGGCTATACACATGAACTTGAACAGAATTGAACTAAAGTGAATATTATACTACCACTAGTATAATGATTAATTAATATATAGTAAAACTATAACTGCGCTCTATGTACTTCTGTGCACTTCACTGATGGATAATAATTATCAGTGATTCGTGGCTTTTCACCAGATCAATATTTTTACTGTACTAAAAGTTTTGGTAAGTTTGCTCTATATCCTGGGCTTCAGAGTGGGGAATTTAAAACGTATGGGTTTGTCATTGCAAGCTTCCTGTCTTTCAAGCTATGTAAATCACATGTAATGGCATGTAGTAACTTTGTTCAATACCATGCATAGTATAAGCCAAACAAAAAGAGATAATTTAAGTATCTGAAAGAATAAAAGCATCTTCCCAGTAACGTGAGGAACGTTTAGGTTATTGAAAATTTGTACAGTCTTGGGGACCAAGAAAGAACAGCAAAGCAGGGCTGTAGTCTGCAGTTCATGCCATGAGTGATCTGTGGAAAGTGCTAGAGCAAGAAGAAGTGTACACTAGAGGCAGGTGTCTACAGGTCATCATGCCTTCATCTAACTCTTGTTTGGTATTTTGGAAAGAAGCAGAGCAGGCAACACTTCAAACTATGCCAAGCTTACCAAGTGATTTCAATTTCTATTCAGACCTATCAAGCTTATTTCAGCATATTTAAAGTGAACCAACCACACTGGCAATGGCAGATGTTGTTGGCTAAACCTTCATTGGACATCTCATTCTTTAACTCAGTTAATTTGGAATTAAATATTATGAAATGAACTTAAATTCTGTCTGAATAGAAACTAAAACCTCTTGTGAAGACTGACATATCTTAAAAGAGAGGGTCTCTAGGATCTTTATCTTCATGCCATGAATCATCCACCTGTGTGACCGTGGAGGCTTTGGTTGCTGCACCGAAAGAATCCAGGTCCATGTCCAACAGGTTGCTCAATGCAGGACTGTCAAACTGATAACAACAGGAACAGGAGGGCTCATTGGCTAATTGGGCACAACAGTGGGAGAAGGGATAAGGACAGAATTGAAAAGACAGAATAGAATAGAATAGAATAGAATAGAATAGAATAGAAGAAATTAGAGGAGGGGCAGATCAGAAGTGGGTGTTCTGACCCGCACAGAAAAGGGGAAAGCTAAAGGGGTTTTTCACAGTTCATCGACAGCAGCTGCTCACTGACCTCTGTAGGGGAGGTGACGTTGATATCAGGAGTAGCTGCAGCATCAAAAAGGTTGATGATATTCTCTGTTTTTAGCTCTTTAGATGGTGTCACCTTGGGTGGAGGAGGCACTGCTGGTCTGAGCTAGAATATAGAAAAAAGGCAGTAATTAATTCCTTCAACTAGACAAATCGATTGGACTTTGCTGTTATGAATGCAAAATTCATATTATGCAGTTTAATTTTGTCAGAATGTGCAAATTACATTTTGTATCTCTTTGTTTTGAAGTACATGCCAGATGGATCAACATAAATAAGTTCTACGATAGTCTCACAAAAACTTTACCATGAAGCCATGAATGTGTACACCATAATAGCCTAAACTGGGGTTCTATTGCCGATCACATAGAGTTGACCTGAACTTAAAAACAAATGAATAAAAAATGTTTTGAGAAAAAAAATACAAATAAACCACTTACACAGCATTCGCCCAAATCCACAGGTATGGCAACCCTATGTGTAAGTGATGATGGCTCCCCAGAAACTAAAACACTAAATGATCCTCTGTGCATTCTGAACGAAGAGAAAACATCAGTGTGTGTGACACTGTTTGTCTACCTTGGATGGGGATTTGGGGATCGGGGGTGGTCCTCCTGGCCTGAGAGTGTGGTTAGATGCCTCTTTACCACTGAGTAAACAAGATAGAGAGAAAGAGGGAGAAGAAAAGAAAACAAATTACAGAGAAAGCAATGAAGACGGCAAACGATATGAGATAAAAGCGCCGAGGTTAAAGAAGCATCTAAATGCGAAAACACAAGGTTGTAAGAAGGGATACAAGACATGCACTGCAAGATTTCAAGCAGAAAGTGTTACAAAAGCTGTCATGCAAGAAAAGTGAGTCCCCTCTCATGGTTTCAAGTCCTCTCCTCTCATGCAAGCAGGCTTTGTTTGTGCCTCCAGAAATCCTCACAAGCGAGCAGTGATAGAGGCAACTCCTGTTACAGAGAAGATGCTCTAAAGTGGATAAAAGCTGCTCCACAGCTGCAGATATTAAAAAAACGTTGGCATATACCTGTAACTTAAAGCTGCAACAGGTGTACATTGGCGGCTTTAGATGGCAGTGAGAGGTACGTTTTGAAATATCAAGCACATCAAGGAATTTGGTGTTTAGGATTCAGGGAAAGACAAGAATTCTGGAGCTCCAGAACTCCAGGGTCCCCCCTAGGATCCAGGCTTATTTTGTGTCAGCATCTCTGAATACGTATGCTGAGTCATATTACCACAGACAGAAGCTGCAGCTCCACTGATGTGTGTTCACTTATGGATCCTACAAGGACAATGCATGTTTATATATCTACAATTTAGTCATTTTAATCTTCTCTAATCTATTTTGGTCCATAGTTTTTATGATGGACCTTTGCTCTATTGTTGGATTTCAGTTCCTTGGTTTTCACTTGACTTGAAAACATTGAACACTACTGACTAATGCAGGACTGACTGAAAATTCACCTTCTACCTTAAGGTGAAAGACAGCATAATGTGAGACCCCTTGTTGCTAACAGTGACAGTCTTGCGTGGCGCAGCATATAAGACACACAGGTCTGCTCAACTCTACAGTGGCTTGCAAAAGCTCTGAACACCACATTTTGTCACATTACAGCCACAAACATGAATCAATTTTATTGAATTCCAGGTGAAAGACCAATACAAAGTGGTGTACACGTGAAAGTCGAAAATCATACATGATTCAAACATTTTTTACAAATAAATAACTGCAAAGTGCGTAATTATTCAGCCCCTGAGTCAATACTTTGTAGAACCACCTTTTGCTGCAATTACAGCTGCCAGTCTTTTAGGGTATGTACCAGCTTTGGACATCTAGAGACTGAAATCCTTGCCCATTCTTCTTTGCAAAACAGCTCAGCTCAGTCAGATTAGATGGACAGCGTTTGTGAACAGCAGTTTTCAGATCTTGCCACAGATTCTCGATTGGATTTAGATCTGGACTTTGACTGAGCCATTCTAACACATGGATATGTTTTGTTTGAAACCATTCCATTGTAGCCCTGGCTTTATGTTTGGGGTCGTTGTCCTGCTGGAAGGTGAACCTCCGCCCCAGTCTCAAGTCTTTTGCAGACTCAAGAGTTTTCTTCAAGATTGCCCTGTATTTGGCTCCATCCATCTTCCCATCAACTCTGACCAGCTTCCCTGTCCCTGCTGAGAGAAGCACCCCAGAGCATGATTGCCACCACCATATTTGACAGTGGGGATGGTGTGTTCAGAGTGAATCAGTGTTAGTTTTCCGCCACACATAGCGTTTTGCATTTTGGCCAAAAAGTTCCATTTTGGTCTCATCTGACCAGAGCACCTTCTTCCACATGCATCCCCACATGGCTTGTGGCAAACTGCAATAGGGACTTCTTATGGTTTTCTGTTCAATGGCTTTCTTAAATCTCTAAAGAGATTTAAACCGGGTCAAGTTGAACTACAAACACCACCAAGTGTGGTTCAATTTCTTACTCTTAAAACCCCAAATTACTGTCCAAAATATACAGAATGCTTTCTAAAACAGATGAATCAATATCACTTCCTAAAAATAGGAAGCGGTTATCAGTTAACTTAGACCAAAACCTGGTCTCAGATTTTTAAAACCTTTATTTAATTAGAAATCCCAGTCTTCAATTAATTCAATGGACAAAATACTACATAGAGTGCACTATACAGGTCATCGGATGTTCAAGATGGGCTTCATACCAACAACTGCTCACACTGCCAAACCAAACGGACAATTATATCCACGCTCTTTGGTCCTGTCCACCAGTTAAAGTTTTGGCTGAGATATGTGAGACTTATCAAAGTGTCTGAAATGTAACATCCAACTTCTCCTTTAGTATGTTTGTTGGGCAGCTTAGATAATGTCACTTCAGAAAAGAATATAGCTGATATGGTTTTTGCCCATGCATAGCCAAGAAAACAGTCCTCATGAACTGGAAAATAAAAATAATCTTAATTCTAATCAATATAGAAATTAAATTAGATTACATTAGTCTTGATACAGCCTCTGCCACCACATCAGATCAATTGCTCTGGGCCTTTGATCAGCTCCATCACCTAGTGGGGTGGGGGTCATAGTTTGGTCCCACCTTCACTGTTGTGAACGGGGTAGGGACAGGCTGGGGCGTCGGGGGTTCCCAGGAGCATCTTGCTTGGGGCCCAACCGGGGTAGCGGTCATGGCCAATTAGGGGCTCTGTTGGCTCTTAGGTGACGGTTTCCTCGTGGCTGCGTGCAGCAGGGCTAGGGAGGGTCTGTGCTGGCGGACGTGGGCTGACCTGGTAGCCGCTGCCCCTGGGTGGGTCCGGGATGGGCGTGAGGTTCTGGGGCGCTCCGTCTCTGGGCTGGGGCCCTGGCCGGGCCTCAGGGGCTTGGGTCCTGGTTGGTGTGTTGCCGAGGTTGTGGGCGGGTGGGTGTATGGGGGCCCGGCCCTGGCGCAGGGTCCCCGCGGTGCATCGAGCCACCTGGGGGCTCTTCAACTGGTGGGGAGGTTGTCACATCTTGCAGGAGCTTTCCTCTCTTCAGGAAACTCTCTGCAGGATGGGAGATAAGGAAGGTGGAGGAAGACAAGCGTCTATTGTCTTGTGTAGTCTGGAAGATGAGTGGATGATGGGGTGGGTGCAGTTTTCTCTGTGGTGGTCAGGTGGACTGTAACCTGGCTCTGTGGGGGCGGCGGGCGCTGCTGCACTGGGCCCCAGTCCGGATGGGCCTGGGCCCAGTAGCGGCTCTGATCCAGGCTGCTAGCACTGGGAAAGATGATGGGCCTGGGCCCCCTTTCCATTTTTGCAGAGCATGGAGGTGCCTACTGGGGTCAGCGGGGAGCTGGCCCCAGGGAGGTTTCTGCCCCAGGGAGGGGTCACTTGCCCCTCCTTCCTTCCCTCCCCATCTCCAGCGGCCTCCCTCTTCCCGCTCCACCACAATCACACCCACATGCAGGGCCTTGGGGTAGGGGTGTGTCACCAGGGTGCAGAGGAGACATCCCCCCTCTGTCCCAGTTCTGGCTGCCTCTGCCTCAATTTTATCCCACAACAGACATTCACATTAAACACTCTCATTACACATTCATATAGGAAAAAGGGGTACATTAAAACAGACCAAACTACCATCAGGTGACCTCACCCCAAGGAAGGTTGCCCACCTCTCAATTTTAAATACATGTAGACATTGAGGGCTAGCAGGGGCTATCACGCTTACCTGCTGCTCTGGCAGGTCGCTCCATGCCCTCCTGGGTTTTAAATGCACCTAGACACTGTTACATCAACAGTGATATAGCGGGTGGAGGTTTCCAGTTTCCTACACCCCGTTCTCTGCAGCCTGCTGGGGCGGGGGGCTAGGAGGAGGAGTTGGCCATCGACTGGGGTCTGTGTATGGGGCCTCCTGCTGCTGCGGGTCAGGCGGTCTGAAGACCCCACCGCAGGGAAAAGGGTTACACCACCTGAGTCTGGGTGAAACTTCTCCTCAGGGGCAAGGGTACCAGACTCGGGGCAAACTCTGGAGTGTGATTGTGTGTACAGTGTTTCTATGTCTGTCTCCACGACTGTTGAGCAATTGATATGAGAGCATGAGGGTGGGAATAGATGTTTGCATCTGTGACTGCCATTTGTCTGTGTCTTCATGTCAGGTTGGGTATAGGCGCCACCTCTCTGGGGACATCTCAGGCCCTCCAAGGTTTGGAAAAATCAAAACCACATTTCCCTACCTGGCGGGCGTTCCAACAGTGCGATGGTGGTTCTCTGTTCGGGGTGGGCGCCCAGGTACCCAACGGCTCACTCTCGGCTCATTGGGGCCTGGAGCCTGGGGCTCGCTGGGGCCACTTTGGGGATGGGGTGCCCTCGGCCTCACGGGCCGGGGCCTGCCACTCAGGCACAGCTGGCTGCGGGCGGAGCTCACGGGCACGTCACTGCAACCCCTGGCTTCTGCTCAGCGGCTGCTGAGTGACCCCTCATCTGGGACTCTCCTGTTTCTGGGATGTGGCGTGGCTGCCCCTCTGTTGGTCTTAAATCTCTTGTGTTCTGGGGCCTCTGGATGTGTGAGTGTGATCTCCTCCATACCTGCTTGTGCCCTGGAGGACGGGGCAGTGGCCCCATCTCCTCCACAGATCATTACATTGAACCTTTTTTTAATATGATCATTCACAGGTGTCACATGGTGATCACACACACATTTACACCCTTTTTGGCTCCTACCTCAAAGATTACAACAGCTGTCGATCTCACGTGCTGCACAATAATGTTTAATATTTAGCTACTGTCATATTCCCATATATCATTGTGATCTTGTTTATTACTCTCGTTTTCTTCTGCTTGCTTTCTTTTTCTTTCTCAACAGGTGATCCAGGTGATCGATATATGTATTTTTTTCTGCTTATTCTGTTGGTTTTGAGATTTTGCCCTTTTTCCCGTCCCTCTTTTCAAGGTTTTTTTTTTTCCTCTTTCTTTCTCCACATCTCCTCCAGTCAAGTCTGTCCAGTATTCAAAGTGAAAATAAAATAAACAATAAAAGTTGAATCAAATGGAACGGCAAGGCTGGGATGGTCCATTTCACATTTTGGGCATCTTTCTTCGCCTTTAGACAATAATTCTGATGGCAAAAGAACCAAAGCGGGACAGGTTAAAAAAAAAACTGCGACAACAATGGCTTTATTCTTGCCACTCTTCCATAAAGGCCAACTTTGTGCAGTGCACGACTAACATTGTCCTATGGACAGATTCCCCACCTGAGCTGTAGATCTCTGCAGCTCGTCCAGAGTCACCATGGGCCTCTTGGCTGCATTTCTGATCAGCGCTCTCCTTGTTCGGCCTGTGAGTTTAGGGGGGCGGCCTTGTCTTGGTAGGTTTACAGTTGTGCCATACTCCTTCCATTTCTGAATGATCGCTTGAACAGCGCTCCGTGGGATGTTCAAGGCTTGGGAAATCTTTTGTAGCCCAAGCCTGCTTTAAATTTTCGATAACTTTATTGACCTGTCTGGTGTGTTCTTTGGACTTCATGTTTGTTTTTCCCACTGTTCTAACTTAGACAACCTCTGAGGCCGTAACATTGCAGCTGTATTTGTACTGACATTAGATTACACAGGTACTCTAATTAGTCATTAGCACTCATCAGGCAATGTCTATGGGCAACTGACTGCACTCAGACCAAAGGGGCTGAATAATTACGCTTCACACCCACTTTGCAGTTATTTATTTGTAAAAATGTTTGGAATCATGTATGATTTTCGTTCCACTTCTCACATGTACACCACTTTGTATTGGTCTTTCACGTCGAATTCCAAAAAATTGATCCATGTTTGTGGCTGTATTGTGACAAAATGTGGGAAAGTTCAAGGGGGCCGAATACTTTTGCAAGCCACTGTATCTGCAGCTCTGAGCACAAAACTTTCCGATCCAAAAGTACTTCTTTGAAATCACTTGCACAAATCAAGCATCCAGTCCTCTGAAAACTCCCAAGTCTGCAGACTGACTAACATACACGCTAGCTCGACAGACAGGTCAGTTGGACAGACAGACAACAGTTGTTTCATCATTGTTACCCCAGCTGCTTCCAGTTACCTCCTATTTGCTCCTGATGATGAGGCGCCACAGATACCTGTCTTGCTGAAAGGGGGATGAGGGATTCAGGGGTAGCTCTAAGTTAATGTATGCCATTTTGTTTATCCATTGCTGTTTTTGATATGTGGTGTAATAATCTATAAAATTCACAGTGATAGATTATTGCACCACTTCAGACATGCATCATAAATTAATGATGCAATAGAGAGATCAGCCTTGAACATAAATCAGTTAGGATCATACATCTCTCTAAAATATTTATCCCTTACAAGCACTCACAGAAACTTCTTCTATTTGCTTTTAATGCTGATCATCAAAAAATGAGTGATTTTTGGAACGTGCAGGATTTACAAATTAAAATAAAACTCTGCTCATAAACAGTGTGGACATAAAAAAGATGTATAAATGACCTCCCCACTTCATTTATGCATCAAAAACAATGGTTCTGCGCTCTTCCTAAGGTAAACTAGTTTATGAGGCTCAGCATTCTGAAATCTTTGTCAGGACTTTTTATACAAGCAGCTGTTTCAGGTAATCTGAAATGTTTCCAGTGCCTCAGGTGTGTAAAACCCAATTTTATCAAAATAAAATTTGATTAAAACTAGTGCTGTAAGCGTTAATCTCGTTAAAATGAGGTTAACACCATAACTGAAAAGCCCAAAAGCGCCCAGTGCGTGGGGCTGGGCGGCTCAACGCGTTAAACAGCTAACCGTTTGCTACAGCCCTGCGCACAGGGCGATTTAGTTCAGCTAACGGAGATTTGCCGTTTGCGGTTATATTTCATTTTAAGAGTTCTGACAGTACTAATTAAAATAGAAAAATAAAATGATATCTATTTAATTCCACAGATCCCTCCCAAAGCTAAACCTGTTATGTGAAAAGAATATGAAACAAGCACCCGGCTGTACCTGAGAGAACTGGTTGTGTCTGTTTCCTCCAGTTTCTCCAGGATGTCATACATATCCTGATCCAACTGTAGAGACAGAAAGATGGAGTGTAAGATAAACATTTTTACATCACCTATTTATTTAATTAATATTAAATTTCCTTCTGCCACCTTCTTTGATTTATATTTTACACTGCAACTGCACCCTCCTAATAGGTATTGTTATCCATGTATTGTAAAGTGTGTTTGCTACAGTTTGTTTCCATCGTCGGATCCAAACAAATTACTTAAAAACTTTTCTCTTTCAAGGGAAAAAAGAGAAATACATTAAAACAGACTTTGCACTAGGTGATAAACAAGGAAGGTTAGATTAGATTTTATATTCAGCTGCAGGCCCTGCTGACGTAGTCGATGGCCTCGTCTGGCCTGAACTGTTATCTGATATACTGCATCCATTTCTCTCGTCTAATCTTTATCTAAATCCATCACTGCTAGAGGCTTATAGAAGACTCCTACCCGACTCATTTCTTTGTGAAACTTCTCCTCAAAACCAGCCAAACTCTGGAAGGTGCTGACATAAAACCCAACACGACTGGAAAGGGCAGAGAAGAGAGAGACAGCACTGACTGCATTAACGGCTTGACTTCATTTAATATGCCTATAAGCACACACGTAAGTACTGATCCATTTAGGAAAAATCAAAAACACATATTCCCTACCTGTTCCAAAGTGATGGCAACTCTTCTTGCAAGTCAGCATTAATCTCCTCAAACACCTTCTGGGCCCTTTCCAGCTCCTCCTCAGCCTGAAATTAATGAATTAGAGTATGTTTGCAAGTGTGTTAGATGTTCTGGTAATGAATTAAATACATTGTGTATGTCTGTGTGTGTGTGTGTGTGTGTGTGTGTGTGTGTGTGTGTGTGTGTGTGTGTGTGTATGCACAACATCTCTTCCACCACTGATTGTGTTTAATATGATTTATTCTTTTTGATGTTCTCATTTTCAATTTGCCCTCATTAGATTATCAACAGAGAGGACAGAGAAGCACAGGGATCATCTCTAGAAAGGCTTCCTGAAACTAGCTCATACTGACTTCTTTGTTATGGTAATATGTATTTTACTGCTGGGTTACCAGAAAACTCCTTACAATTGTAGAATAAGGTAAATATGTACCTGGCTCCTGGAAAGACTGCTTTGGGCAACATTGTGTGCAGACAGGATACCCTGAGCCCACCCTGGAGTGGCCCTTTCCAACAAGGATGAGGGCTACAAAACAAACAATTTTTTAGGTTTCTTACATGTTGATTCACCTGAATAATGAACTGAAAAACAAAATAATTGTTGAATTTTGCATCTGAGTGATTACAAACACCTTTAGCAACATACAGCTGAAGAACACCGCAGCGCATTTGTTTACCTTAGTAATTTTAATGCCCCCGTCCTTTTTCTTGGTTTTGTGTGTCACGGCATAGTTATGCCTGGCACTGTCGTAATCTACCAACTTCCTGTCCCTTTTAGCTATACGAGCCTGAACAAAAAGAAAAAAAAATGTATTATTCACTTTCCTCATTTATATCGAAATGCTCAGTATTCATACAATATGCTTTCCAGCAAGGTCACAATATATAAAAGAGACGCTCACTGCCACTCTATTAACATTTAAGACGAACGATTTTTTGTTGAGGTCACGACCTCTTAACCTACCTTAATATCAGGGAACTGGCCCAGGTAAGTATCCATGGAGATGAGAGCATGATCAACCAGCTTCTGGTGGTAATCAGTCCAAAGCACATCACAATCCTGCAAGATGAAGGAATGTACAGAAGCACACATGCAGTCACAAGACAGACTGTTTAACATCATATGAGACAAATTGCCCGCAGAGCACATTTTATATTGCAGTAGCATGTAATGTGAATATATTTCTCCATTACTTTGTAACTTTTTCCAGGAGCTCTGTCGCGTCATTTTGACTTGTGCTCCTCACTAAGGCAAAAGCCTTTTTGCTAATTGCAATGACTTCTTGCTATTTGTGGCTAATCAAAAATGACCTCAAGAATGCAATTAGAGGACATTTTAAGGATGTCTACAACATTTTTCACCAGACGTGGTTTTACGACATATAGCATAATATAAAGTCTGCAGCAGTACAGTTTTTCATGCTATGGGAATACAGTTGCTTGCAGACCTGGATAGCCTGGATATTTTGGAATAGCGGTTCTTCTACTATTTTCTAATCAGCTTGGAGGACTCGTGTAGTTGATACCATTTATAACACAGGGTTGGTGAAGATCCTCACGTTTACCGCACTAAGTGGGCACGCATACTCAAGGGCAAGAAAAGTATAACCCCTGTATCACACAACTTTCAGGATATCTAAGCACACACATCCTGCACACACACATAACCTACTCACTTAATATGGCTTTTAAACACATAGTAAAAAGTGTTTCTCACCTCCACAATGGAGTCCACTTCATTCTTGCCGTACCAGTCTTGCTCATACATGTCAGCTAGACATGCCTGAAGGTTCTTAGAGGACTCATGCATGGCTAAGGACAAACATACATCCTCTACATTAGCTTGTATTAGTGTGTATTCATATGCCAATGAAAGTGTGTTTCTGTGTCTGGATGGACTTGTGTGTTTGTGTGCATCACCTTTCACAGCCTCGAGGTATGCTCTTAAATCCCTCTGGAGTTTGCTGCCTTCAGTCTGAGGATGAAACACTAAATATGAGCCTCATCAAAAAACGCCAATCGTGTATTATATGCTGTGGATTCAGACTCAATGCAGGCTACAGTTTATCCTATTATAGGCCATACTATTGTTGATATCTAGAAAATGTTTAATTATGACTCCACGAGTCACTGAACTGCACTCTTACATATTGTTTGTTGAAGTTGATTACTCCCTCTTCAAAAGCGACATCTTTGGTCTCGTCTGCTTTGCCAAGTTTCTGCAGAACCTGTCACACAAATAATGATTGAAAACATCAGACCATACAACTGATTCCCAGCAGCTTTCTGTTTTGCCATCAAAAATCAATAGTATTTCTTCACATTTGGTTGGAAACATGAAGTGATGATGTAAAACAGAAACATACACACACATGGCAAGCCTTTTTAAAAAAAAAAATATTTGCCATATTGATGGGACATATGGCCAAAATCTATATACACAGTCTAATTTCCCCCTTCGGTAACATTCACACAGACATAGTATGCATGTAGGGAGGCACCCGTATCTGCTTTCTGTCTATCTTTAGCCTTACAGCAGGCTTTACGATACCTTTAGCTGGACAAATAGCGCCCCCTCCCAAATATTGAGCGCAAAGTACAGGTGTTTAAAAGCGTAGTCTGTGGCCTCCTCTACCAGCTATAGTCCACATATTGCAGCATGGTTGTTTAATAATGGCCTATCAGAACGTAAGAGATGATGTCCCTTACTGAGTAACATCACTCATCTGCCAGTTTAGATAGGAGCGTTCAAATACCAGACACATCAGGCTAGATCATGAGCGGGCCTACACCATATCTGACTGCAGTACGTGTCCGCTGTGTGACAGTGTTTTAAAGCAGGGGAGCAGCCTATTTCAAGTGAACAGCCTCTTCCTTAAACACAGCAACCTCCACGCTTATTTGATGATGTCGTGATGCGACACTGCGCCTCTGTGGAGGATGCGGCATTACTGCTTCGTGGCGTGAGGGCCGGAGATATAAATTTACCACAAAGCAACGCGTAAGGGAGAAGCGCTTACCTTTTCTTGCGCTCTGGTTAGTTTCTTCTGCACGTTACTGGCCACTTTCCCTGCAGTGAGCCCCTTCCCCAAATTCAGCTCAGCCATCTTGTAGCGTAGATCAGTCTTTGGAGGGAAGGGAATAAAAGCAATAACGATCAGAGGGACCGCTACGGTTACCGTTGACGCAAATGCATCAATGTCCAGTTGAGAAACAACGAGGACAGGTGTAGTTGTGTGAGGTTATGATGTACCTGTGGGGAAATATGTGTGCAAAAAGCTAGCTTGTAGTCTCTAATATTGCACTGCTGTGTGTGCGAGTCCCTGACAGGAGAGGAGGAGGAGGAGGATGCTGTGAGAGATGATCTTAAAGGCACAGATGCTGCGCGTCCACACGGGGACATTTTAAAACATTATTACACAATAAAATAACCGCCGACACGCGGAATGTGAAGAAAAATGACGTGTTTTTGAAGCGACAGTCAGAAAGGTTCTTTTGCAAACCTTTTCAATTTCATTTCTATCTGTAATTTGACTTTTTAAATAAGTGACCCGAAGTCAGGTCTTGAGATCATCAATGTCTTCGCTTTGCGAGAATTAAACATTCAGCAGAACTTTCATAACTTCCAGCAAACAGTGGCGATAAACAAGAGGGCTACCTTTAAGCATGCGCGGTTTTATTAACGCCTCAAAAGTCGTCCGTTCAGCTCTGCTAATATATCGTTACGTAATAGGTAACATGAGAGGCTGGTTTTACTAAGGAGCAGCTGTGCGTAAACTGACCCGAGGAGTAAACATTTGTAACTCACTACTATAATTATTCATTTAAAGATTATTCTTGTTAATATTTTTTATGATGTGTTTGGTTTCAAATGGAATGGATCCAAAATATAGAGCAGAAGTATTTATATGTTTCAGTTTAAAACGCAACTACAAGGATCTTCTCTACGCACATTCATGGATGATTAAACGAAGTTAATCCCAAATCAATATCATCTGACAATAAAGCAAACAACCGTGGACTACATCAGGTTTTATCTGGTTCAGATGCGTGGCTCCCGTCTCCGACACGATGATGATTTCTCTCCAGGAGGGGGCACCATCAACACGCTACATACGTCCACATAAGACCACTAGAAGCAAGGTCTTTCACGCTAAGCTGTCTGATTTTGACAAAAGGCTGCTAAAATCAAGGCAACGGACTGATACATTGCAAATTTAGCCACTTTCACGAAGACGGGCAACTCAAAATATTATTCTTGGTGCATTTAGAATAATCCGAACATAGTACCAGTTATCAAACTTTATAAAATTATTCCTGCTGTACACTCATAGCTTAGAAAAAAATCAGATTTATTTTTTGTTTAAAAAAAAAAAAAAGGAAAGACAACAAAACACCCATTAGAAAGTGCAACCCTTTATTTACACAGGTTGTTGGTGCCGGCTTGGAGCTCTCCGAGGTTCTGAACTGACACTATTTCGGTGCTGAAGGAGCTCACAGGCAGCGGAGCAAACATGAAAGGCTATTGAAATAGTAGGCCGGCACTTGTGTTTTCTCTACCATTACACTAGATGTAATTATATCTTGGTTGCATAATGTAGCATGAGAGCCCGCTTAAGGAGAAATCCTACTTGCACATGACAAGAAAAATGGTTTAGTGTGTGGAAGCAGCTGTTCCAGAGGGAGCGATTATACAGTTTAATTTCATATTGCATGTAATAATATACCAGGAAAAAATAAATTAAAAAACAGGAGGAAAAATGGAGAGAGAGAGAAAATGTGCCCTTTTGTCCCTCCTTTGCATCAAACTGCTTTACAGTAAATGTCTTCTTCTTTCCTTCTCCCTCACTTTCTCCTCCTCCTCTTCCCTTTCCCCCCTCCCATCACTCCATCTCCCGGGCTCTTTATCCCCGACAATAACAACATTTGGCCACGAGTCACCAAACCCATTCGTTCACATATAATCACATGAATAGAGCTCCCATCCACCTCCCCCCCTCTCGTGCTGTGGGAATGGTTCAATCCGCTGAGAGTGAGAAAGACGGGGAGCACAAAGGAAGCAGCGCGCATACTGTTCGTTTAGGAGGGAGATAATTGGGTGCGTGATGTAAACATGGAATAAAAAAAAAAAAACAACCTAAGACTGCATTTATTTTTCACAATGCGCTGGTCCATTATCGGTGTTTAATATTACACGAGGCTCTGGCTATGAACCACGTATCTGTCTGGACAAGGGAAGACAGGCAGCAAGTGAGAAATTGAAGCCAAGAGTGGAGGAGAGGAAAGAGGAGTTGAGCATTCTTTCATCTTCGCTTCAGGGTTTTATCTGGAGTTTCTCGGTGGCTTTGGACCGAACCCGCTTCATTAAGACGTGATGTCGGGTTTTTAAGCTGACCACACCGTCAAGAAAAGATTTTTTCTTCTTCTTCTTTTCACATGCTTCCCCCCCTTTTGAATATAGAATGACAAAAGGAAAACACGCCAATATGTTGCATTTCTGAGGTGAGTGAGTTTTCTTTGTTCAGTACAAAATGCAGTTATTTTATTTTATTATACGACATTGATATTTTTTATGGAACCACAGAGTGCCACAAGAATAACAGTAATAAGAATAAATACATAAATAACATGCAGCACCTTACCAATAGTGTAATTAAAGAACCCTCCATGTTTCCAAATGTTAAAGCGGTTCCAAGAGCCAATTGTGTTGCCCACGACATTGTGCCAATCAGTGTAATTGCTTTTGAAAATTAGACACAGGGAGGACCCTCAGCTCAAGCTATTGTTTTCCCTCTTTTGTTTTCAAACCGTTGCTTAAGGGAACATTTAGTGCTCTTACACAAAACACGAGCTCTTCGAGGCTCCTCAAAGGTCGCATATCAGTGACAGCCATGTGAATCCTTCATGATGTGTGGGAATTAGTAACGTGAAAGACTGAACTCTGTATTTAACAGCAGTGTGCATAACTGGATTGGACAGAATGTAAACACGAGGAGCACAATTGATCGGAAGGGTCGATGGAAGTCACGTGCGTTCACATTCTATCTATCTATCTATCTATCTATCTATCTATCTATCTATCTATCTATCTATCTATCTATCTATATTTAACCTAGAAACAAAACATATAGGGAGCAGATCTCTCACTGGATTTCTACATAACCTTACTCTGCTCCGGGGTACAGTAATAGCACATGAAACATCTTCGTAATTAGTAGTTTGCCAGAGCAAAGGAAAAGTAATTATAGGCAACAACCCAGCCTAGTTAAGTGCTCAGCTTTTATTTCCTTTGTTAAAGATGCACACGTTGTCTGTGCAACTCGCTGGTTGTGTTCTGCAAATGTCACAGCTCCAACGAGTGTTTATTAAAAGACGAAATTATTTTCAACTGATCGAAGCAGAACAATTCCAACAATAAAGACTGTAGTTATCGGCTTCATTCTCCATATATTTTAGTTGTAATTACGTGTGGTGGGGAATGTGTGCACAGCTGTTAATGTGGTGCAAGAGGAGATAAACAAAAGAAGAAGAGCAGACTTTCACATACAAAATACAAAACAAAAGAAAGCAAGAACTGTAATAGTGAAATGGTAGAGCGGGAATTGCAGGGGATGTAAAATAGAGTGTGATTATGTTGAAGTTTGGCTGTTCTAAAATTACAGCTTATAAGAAACATTGTGGCCTTTTCCAAGCATGAAAAATTACAATGTGCATGCTAATAGAAAAGCTAAAAGCACATCCGCTGTAGGTCCCTTGAGATAAAATGATGGATTTGAAGGTTGTGCAGTGTTTGAATACAGGAGTACACAATCTGGGATTGCTGTGAAGGGATACTATGGGAGGGGTGTTAAGAAGCTGCTCTGTAGTGACTGTTTGCTATGTTGCATTGAAGAGTGCACTGGTGTCAGCTCACTGAGTTTCTTGCCTTGGTAGCTGTTAAGTCTTTTAATAAGACTCTCTGATTCATTTCCATGGCTGAACTTTTGCCTTACTACAGGTGAACTTGAGGCGTGTTCTGGGAAACAAACAGCTCAAGGATTCAGCACTCGAGCTGTTTGCTGGAGTTCAGTTTTACCAATCATACATTTGCATTCAGCTCAGGATTCAACAAGTCTGGTAACATTGCTGCTTCACCAGTGCACCTGTAGGTCTTCCAACACAGCATTACACAGTATAATAACAATTTCAAGCAAAATAAATGCAGTTAACATTGACTCTCTGATGGCCCTCTTTTACTTGCCATCCAGCAATTTTTAGTCAGATCCACTTTCTCTAAATGCACCAATGCTATACACCGTAGTTACAATGGTCAATGGGTGTTATTTACACTTCAATCTGCTCTTCTTTGATGTTTGGAATAATGTCGGCTCTTGACATCAGATTTCAATCATAGTGTCATGAAAGGACCGCTTTGGTCTGTGTTTTAAATAATGGGGCAATGGCAAAGAGGCACGAGGAAACTGGGGACTCAAAACTGTGCCATCTGCAATGGGAATCAAACACATACCTTCAATCGGTCCATTTGAATCCACTTTAATCACTGAATGATCAACCCATATGGCGCTTTCCCGATAGTTACGTAACCATAACAAAAAGCCAACCAGTCTGCAGACTTAGGACTCTGGCCAAATTGGCAGGCTGAAAAAATGAGAAGTCTGTCAAGAAGTGGACACTTATGTCTCCTTGTGGCATTTCTTTTTTCTTATTAGGTCACGAAAATGAGAAAATTCTTATAAAAGTTTCTTTGTATAGCACAATATCTGTGATTTTTAGTTTGACTGACACTATCACTCCAGTGCATTTTCGTTCTTGAAAGAAAAACAGTCCAGGGAAGGTAAACAAACAAAGAAATCCTCCCCATCCAATAATTTAATCAACACTGGGGAAGATCTTAGCTAGAAATGCACTAATAAAATTTGCTGAGTGGAGGATAAGTGCCATATATGGGCTGTCATTCATACAGAAGATATAATTCATGAATTGCCAGTGTTACCGTGCACTCTATGTACCCGGCTTTGACAACAGATTATGTAAGTGCAGCATGAGCCAAGAAGTCTCAGATTCAAAACTGAGCACAAAAAGTCTGCAGGGACCCCTCAGTCTGACAGCGCTAGCCTGCAACAGGCAGCCTCAGAGATATTTGTTATTCAGCTAATAGGATGTGTACAGGGTTAAAGAGAGTTAACGAGGAAAGAGTGAAGAAGGACGCTGTCTGTCAAAACTGCAGTGAAATAAGAGCAAGTGATTTCAGGAAGAAAGAGATGGTGCAAACAAAGGAAGAGGCGGAGAGTTAAAAGAGCCAGGATAAGGCGTGTAAGTGCAGAAGGAAGAGAAAGGTTAAAGTCAGTCCTAATCCCATTAATGCACGCCACTGTTGTGCTTCACGCTGCAGTTTCCACATGCTGCTTCAAAGTAATCACCACATGTGTATTTGAGTCATTCAGCTCACCAGTGCACGGTGTGGGTACCATTTAAATGATATGAGCACTTAATGAAAAAAAAATGTATGGAGATCAATATGCCATCTGTATAATGCTGGCAGTGTCAGGTTGAGAGCCTTTATTTCCAACCAGATCTGACTCAGAGCATGTAAGAGCCCCCGGGCAGTGTGGCATTTTATGTGTGTGTGTGTGTGTTTGGCTGTCATGTTGGTTTGTAGCTGGAAGGGTCTTCTAATACCATCTAAGTAGACATGTCTCTGCATCTGCCACTATTTATGTGGTAGCTGCACACAGAATTTCAAAAACTGTATATATATGTGCATGCAGATGCACATCATTCAGGACTGTATGTGTATTTGACCAGAGCTTATATTTTTTGAAAATTAAAGTCTGGTCACAGAATGTGTGAGGCCGTTGGACATTTTGTCACACGTGGTGTTATCAATGTAAATGGTGACAAACAGAGTAAAGGGAAAGTAGTGCTGCAACTGAATGCAGTTATTCAGGACGGGTCTACAGAGAGACTGAAGTGTGAGGAGCCCAGCTAATAGAATCAGTGAGAGATAGAAGACAAGGCTTTCTACAGAGAAACTGTGTGCCACAGACTACAGTTGTGTGCTCACATCACCACACTAGTTTTCAATTAAATGCATTTATTCACAATGTCTGTATGTGTATATAGTGGATACTGTCACTTGGGTTTTACATCAGCAATGAAAAAAAGGGGTTTTGTGAATGATCACCTGGCTCTGCAGTGTTTTCTTGTAAATTGCTTTGGCACATTGTTACTGTTTCGGTTCAGTCTTGCCAATCTCGCCAGCCACTTTGCAACTGTTGGCAGCTGTTTTCAACAATTAACTTAAGATAAATGCACTGTGTGCCCATCATCAATTGGCAGACAAAGACAAATCAAAACTCAAAGGAAATTGGTGTTTGGACTTTAAGTAACCTATAATATGGCTGTTTATGCAAATGTGACTCAATGTCTAACTGATGTGTAAACAGGAAAAAGACTGTTTGTCAGTTGCTATTAACAGATATCTTAATTTTTAATCTTAATATGTAAGGAAGGGACAAGGATTTTGGTATCAATAGCTTTCTGGTTTCATCTCATAACCCAGTATTTTAAGACTACATTTACAATGGGAATGTCTATATTTTGCAGTTAAACACTGAGAGTCAAACGGGTTGACCTGATGGACTCTTAGAAGACTAAGAGTTTGCATAAATATATGTGAAAAGGCATTGCAGTGCAAATTCTCCTTTTTGTGGATTGTTAGCGTGCATTGTGATATGTAGTCATACATCAGCTCATTTGGGACATTTGGGCAAAGACAAATGAATCCATGAGGGATTGAAGAGGAATTTTAACGCTGTGGCTTAAAGTAGGTCTTGTGTTCGGCAGGAGAGAAAGAGAGAGAGAAGGAGCAAAGTAGTTGAAAGCAGCAGTAAGACAAATGATGCTGGAAAGAGAGATGGTGAAAGACAGAGAATGAGCTGTAATCTGATGAAAGCCTCTTTACTCCCCTGTCACCTCACCTTCAGGCCACAAGCGATGACCAAGGCTTACACAGGGATCAATGCTGAGGCCGCTAGCATACAGACACACTCAGACACCAAACACACACACATGCTTCAGACATGCGCACGCACACACTTAATGATTAACTTTACAGGGACTTTCTCTGTGTCGCCAAAGGGAGGAGGTCCCCACAACAGATTTATATGCACACAACATAAGTAATATAAATGCACGCTCACTCCTAAGATCTGTAAGGCTGCCTGTAGTACACGTGCAAGGTCCAAAGTAGATAGATGGTATACTGGTTGGGTAGAAACTATGATATTACATCTAAAATGAAGAACGCATTTTGTTGCCTTTGTGTTTTAGGGGTTTATAGGTCACTCAGACATTTCAATAGACTTGTAGCTCAAAGGGAGAAAGCAGGAGTGTGAGGAGAATGCTTCACAGCTCACATACAGATCACTCTAATGCATTTAAACCTCAGCAACCAAATAATCCCAGCCAACGCTGTTTTTTTATTTATGCGTGTACTTTAGAAAAAAACAAAACAATCAAATATTAAAAAAGGCAAGGGAAATGAATGAGAAAAGGGGAGATCTGGGTGAAGGCGAGGAAGATAAGCAAGCAATGAAAGCTATTTAAATCCTTGTTTTTGTTACAAAAAAGTTTAATAGTAAAATGATGCAACTCAAATTGGCATTGAAATAGCCTTGAGTTTTGTTTTCGCTAGAACAGAAGTAAATAGGAAATTGTGTCGTTAATTTCTTCTAGCAATACCAATGCACTGTTCACTGAATGAGCTGTACTTTGTTATGACTGTTCTTTTAGAACAACATTTTACTTTCTTATTTGCCATATTTACTATGGTAATGAGACATTTTTAAGCTTTGTAAAGGGAATTTCTTTTAGCTAAACATGTTGTCCATGATGTAGTTTAAACGTAAATGGATTGATGGATGGAAATAAATTAGAACTCTCTGAGGTCCTGTTACGGGTTCGAAATTGAGGACGAGAGTAAAACAATGATGGTCCAGAAGAGGTCATTCAAACAATTGATTTTAATGAATGCTGCATGGCGTGGAGAGGTGCAAACTGCAAAACAGTTGTACATCTCTACCCAAAAACACTCTAGATTGCTTTTATAACATCAGGGTATTGTAACGCCCCTTGCGTTCTCATGCAAGCACATAATTTGCATGTACAGAACATTCATGTATTTTAAGAATTAACTGCAACATAGAGGTTCCTCCTTGTGGCATACTCTTCCGAATATAGTGATGACCTAAGGCCTTCGAGGTCACCATGGACTGGACATCCTTCCGTCACCTGTAACTAAGCAAACTCAAATACCACAAGAAGCTGAATACATTCAGGCCTTTGCTCAGCTACTATTTTACTGTAACAATATACTCAGCATATGAGTTATGATATATATATATTTAACTCAATCATTTTAAAGTAGTTATACTGCACCTGTAATAAACATGTTAATATTTGATTATGATAACCCCTATAATATAAATTATAACATAATGCCAGCAGCTTCAATAAATGCTTGGATGAAATGATAATTAATGCAATGACAAGATGATGGTTATGTAAAATAGTCCCTATAATTGATTAAATAAAGTTAATATAATGGATAGAGCCCAGAACAGGAAAGTCCATATATATACGGAGAGTGAGAGAGAGAGAGAGAGAGAGAGCTCGATCATTGATAAATATTCGGACATTTGAGCTGAAGTGCTTGTGATTTCTGTTAAGGAGTGAAATGCAGCAACAGTTCATGAGATCAGTTTTATCCCAGGCCACTCGTGGCCACTACGAATATGCCAGAGAAAGTCTTTGAAACTGAAATTAAGGTCTCGCCAACTATCATCAACAATACACCAAATGTGGTGAAAACACACAAAGTGTCTCTCCTTGATAAAAGAATAAAAATAAAAGATTAGGTCAAATAATCTAATGACTATATTCAAGCACTGAACATGTCTAAAGGTTCAAAGAACTTCACACATTCACATGCACTTTGTACATACAATTTAAAATGGGCATGCATGTATGCATGTATATGTGTCCGTGGAGTGTTTTTGACTCTTTGACTCTGATTGTGGCTGGTTTTAGCCGCAGTGCCTTTCTCTTTTCATTTTCCCTCTCTGCTCCCCCTTTCCTTATCTTTTAACTGTTTCACCAGGCAACTTGTCTAACTGTTATCTGTGGAGAATCAGGCAGATGTTGTACGCGTTGCCGAGATGCAGATAGATGCAAGTGGCAGTAATGCTGGTGGGAGATAGTGTCACATCTGATGTGTGGATTATGCTATGTTATCAGTGGTCAGGTTAAATGTTCCTAGCAGGCTACAGCAACCCTCAAGCCATTGAGAAATGTCCTGGTGATATCAAAGAGCAGCTCAGCACTTTGTCATTACCACTGTAGGAACTAGTGCAATTGGCACATCATTGTCATACCTTATAATCACAGTGTAACGCCCAGCTCTGCATGACAAAGGTCACCAACGCACACGTACTGCCTTTTCTTTAAAGACGGCGCTGACAAAGCTGTCACATTGCTGCTAACCTCCTCATTGAAATAAAGACCACTATGCTCTCATAATGGTTGAACAGCAATAATTTTACCTTTCATGTCAGAGGTGAGTTGAATAACTGTAATTTCAGTGTCTCTTTTTTTCTGCAGCACTCTTTAATGAGAGCAGGTGTTAGACTGGAGCATAATGCTATATGTCTTTCACAAACTAGCCAGATTCCTCACACACATAGACACACACACAAACGCACATACACACACACACAGTAGTAGTCTTTTTGGTGACAGATGGACTAGATGGAAACAGTCATCCTGTCACATGCACACGAACGCTGTCCCTTTCTCTTTTCACTAAACACAGAACAGAAGTGTGAAGATGCGGATAAATAGTAACCATGACGTGGCTGTTTTTCTGAATCAAAATAATATAAATAGTCACACAGGAAAATATGAGATTAAAAGAATAGCAGACAGCTTGAAAGTCTTACCTAGGTGTGTGCAAATATGCAAATATTCACCCACATTAAAACCATTGACAAGTGGAGTGAATAACACTGATTATCTCGTTACAGTGCAGCATTCTGCTGGGAAGCTTTCTTTCATGACATTCATGTGGATAATACTTTTGACATTTGCCACCCACCTAAACACTGTTGCATTGTGGCGACGACAGCGTCTGATCCCTCCACCAGCACGACAGCCACAATGCAAAACCTGTTCAGGAACAACTCGAGGAACTCGGCAAAGAGCCTCAAGCACTGGCTCGGCTTCCAGACTCACAGATTTCAGTCAGATCACGTAATAACCGTGATCCGTGGAGGCCCCACCCAGCCAACCTACAGACTCAAATTATCTTTTGCCAACACTCCTGTGCCAGACACAACAGGACACCCACGGAGACCCTCTGTTTATTCCCTGATGGGTCAGAGATATTTTGATTGCATGAGGGAGACACACATAGAATTAAGCAGATGGTTTTAATGTGGCTGATCAATTTATGTCAGCCTGTAAACAAAGATTGTTATGTTTTGAGACGTAATTAATGTACCCATGGCTCTATGAGCGGTAGATCAAGAAGTGTTTACTTTGAGTTCTCCAATATGCCAGTAAAATAACTACACCAGTTTAACCTTCAATAATAATGTAAAAGTCCATCAATATTTGACCTTATCAACATCTAAAATGTTCACCATATCTGATCTACTTTCTCCACTGTCCGGTGATCCTCTGTAGTATCTTGTTAACCTCACCAGGGAGCAAGCTTGATATGTCAGTAATACCTTTAATATTGTTAGGAAGGTTTACCGTAAACTAACCAGACTAAATCTTCATCCCGCTTTACCCTACTGAACTACAGCTCACTGAGCCTCATTCCCATTTACTGTAACACACCTGCAGGTAAACCTTCTGAAACAAAAGGTTTGACTACACAGGCGACATGCACAACATTAACCTGTCAGTCACATCAGCGTTACGGAGGACAATTATGCATGTAAACACTCACACAGCAATATATCACATTTTAAAGGCACATTTAAGGCACACAGTTTGGTTAGCTGTGATTTTTAGCATCAGAGTCATTAGAATCAAAATCAGAATACTTTATGATTTATGATTTAAAGGACCAATTAAATATACAATAAATTACAAAATATCTGTAATAGTTAAAGGACCACATATTATTAATAATAAATATAAAGTATATATAGGTGCCCCTCTTATCAAAATACGTTTTGCATTTGAAGATTTTCGCTGTCAAGCACAATACCAGTCTATGCATGTCTGAGCTGTAACACCAGAAAGCAACATTTTAAAAAATTTAACAGTATCATCACTTTACAGAAACAGGTTGTTCCTTTGTACTCTCGACAGTCTTTTTACAACACACTGTCAAGAGTTTTCTAGAATTCTTTTTTCCCTGTAGGAAGTAGTTACAGTGAATATTTTCACAGTGTGGTCTTTTTATTATCCAGAGTAATGACAGCAGTGTTTTTTGGAGTTGAGTCAAAGATCTCAGAGGCAAATATTTTAAACCCTCGACAAATGAAACAAAAGTCGTCTGCGTGCCTGGATGTAAAAAGGGGCTGTTTTTCTAATATTAATGAGCATAATGCAAAACATATTTGCTCACTGTTGTTTTGTAAATACACTGTGCATTTTGCCAACATGAATCCCTTATTCTCCACAGCCTTAACCATACATATTGTTTGCTATATTTCCTTGGCATAGGCCGGATGTGTTGTTGGAAAGCCTGGATTTGTTTCTTTCTTTTTCTTTAAGTTATATCCACTGTTTTCCTTTTTAACACTGAAGTCTCCCATAAACACATCTGATAATAGGATGAATTTCACAGTTGTTCCCACCTCCAAACATATTCTTGTTCTTGAAATTTGGTGTGTGTGTGTGTGTGTGTGTGTGTGTGTGTGTGTGTGTGTGTGTGTGTGCTTGCTGTTTTATGTTGCGCTTTTTCTCTGTGTAATTTCCCCCCTCCCTCTCCCTCTCTCTTTCTCTGTCCGGCCTTTGCAATCCCCAACCCTGAAGAGCAGCGTGTCCTCGTTCTGGTGATGCTCCGTCGCCAGCGCTCAGTTAGGGGCCTCTGAAATATTCATGCTGACGCGCATATACACACAAAACTAGAAACACACACAGACACAAACTATTTCAAACCCTTCATCTTTTTCTCCCTGTCAGTTTGCCCATATCTACAGAAGATTAGAAAATATAATTTATCTAGCAGCAGGTTTAGGGAGAAAAAGCTTTACACTTGCAAACACTCACACACTCTCATGTCGGCGGCAGAGGCTGAAACAAACTACGCAGTTCCTCTGAATTTCTACACAATACGGGTTTTACAGTATTTACTGTACTTATATACTTTGTTTTTGATTTGATAATGTACAGGTGTGAAATATTTTTGCTTGAGCTTTTTTATATAAAATGTTTCTTTTAAAGCTTGAATACTGTTTCTGCATCAAAGATCTCGAGAACTGAAAAGTCAACACACTCACAGAAGTGAAGTCACACCTCACTGTAAATAGCTTGCACAGTTTTTGGGGCCAGAGATACAAGCTGGCATGTAGCAGAACAAATCATAAAACACTTATTACAGTGCCAGCAGTGTTCAGATTTGATCTGTGACCTTAGACTATCATCTCATTTGGAGGAAAGAGGAACAGTAGCAGAACTCCAGCAGGGAGCGCATCAACAAGCAGAAAGGTTATTACGCTGCCAGTGGTTTTGATATGTGTCCTAACATTATTGGCCTGTTATTTTCAGTCTGACAGAGGAATGCAAGCAAGGATATAGTGGAGCAAATCATCATGTGTATTGTGTCAAGGGGTTCTCTGGTTTGATTTAGGGCTTCTTTTTTAAACAGAAGCTTTCCTTTAAGGTTAACAACTAAACATTTAGATTGAGCTGGCTTTTATGTTTAACTGTCGTGCAATGTGAGTAACTTAGGTCACTAAAAAGAAACAGATTTTTTTTAGACTGAACAAACATTTGTTTCTCCGTGTTGTAGTAAGAAAACCTGCGCATTAAAGTGTTGTGCAAAAAGTAATTATATTTTGCTACCAGGGAGACAGACTTTCTTGTCATTTTAAAGTTGTCTTGAGCAACAGTTCCCCAGGCTTTCTTTCAAAAGTCTCTCAAAGTTTTTCTTTGGACATTGCTTTTTCACTAATTCTCAGTCAATTCGTGGACTTTTTTTTATATGCCCCTGAGCACTGACCTTAGAAATCGTTCAAGCAATAAAAAACGCACCTCAGTAAAGGGATGAACCTGTGTTTTGTCTACACAGAAAACTTAGCAAAGAATCTATTTTAAATTGTACCTTTAGACACCTTGTTACTAGCCGCCTGTTACAAAAACATAATTTGTTCCCATTTATTTTATTGAATGCCAAAGATAACAAGGTTTGACAGGCAGAAAATAGCATTTGTGCACCAACAAGACGATTCTGAAAGAGCTGTTAGCTGAAAACTTGGCGAAGCTTGGCACAGTGTGCAGTGTGTCCTTAGAGAAGAAGTGGAAGGCCAACAAACTGTCTATATCAGATGTATCTGAAAGGCATGTTGTTAAGAAAGAGGAAGATTTCAGCATATACTTGACACATGACCCAAAGCTTCATCAGAAATGGCCTCGGTAGAAGGGTGACTGTTAAGAAGTCATTCTTATGGAAGGGAAACAGTGAGAGAAAATGCAAAAGTATGCCAAATTTCACACGATCTAAACTCAAAATTAGTAACAACTGCTCTTATGGAGTAAAGAATCCTTATCTAAATTTTTTGGTTCAAATTGTCAATGCAGTAAAAGCATACCTGGATAGAAAAACACACAGTGAAACAATATCAGCTATGGATTGGATCCCCAGAGCCCGGACCTCAACATTATTAAAGCACCGTGGGATTGTTTTGACAGAAAACGGAACAAAAGTCAGCCGACATCCGAAAAAGAGCCTTCAAGAAGCCTGGAGAACTATTCCTGAGGACGAATTAATTTCTTGTAAGAAATTACAAGAAGCTTTGCCTAGGAGTGTTAGAGAATAATACTGGCTATACCAAATATTGACTTTCAAACTTGGTAAAATTGTACAGACTCAGCAAAATACAAAGCTCCTCTTTACTCTTCAGTCCAGTCACATCTATAAAGTAAACATGGCATGCTTACCTTCTCCCTTTCCGCCACCATAATGTGGTTGAATGAGTACATGTGAGGTACGCTGAAGTAAAAAATGAACTCACTTAATGAACTCGGATAAAATCAATGTCACAGATCCTGTGTCTAAAAAGGTTTGTTTGGTTTCTCTTTAGACTTTACATGCAAAACCTCTCTGTGCAGTATTATGATCTGTCTGATCTATATCCTCATTTTTTATTGGTTTTCTCCATTATCCTAAAAGACTAAACACAATGCTAAGTGATAAATAAGATCTGCCACATGTGTCAGCTTTATTGCTGATGTATTAGGGCAACAACAACAGTCGCCTCAAGAAGCTTTATATTGTAAGATAAAGACCCTACAATAATACAGAGAAACCCCATTCTATTCTCTGTAGTAAACAAAAGCACTGGTCAAACTCAGTTACATTGGCCTGAGGTTCAGGGTGAAAAGCTGAAGGTTGCAGAAGTCCCATGGGTAATATCCAAGCAGTATTTTATATCCATTCATAATTTTTGGTTGTTGAAGTATTTCTTGTGAACAGAGTGATCAATAGACAGGATATTACATCACCTCTCGATCTATGTCAGTACCAGAGGTAAACATGTTCTCATATGGAGCTTCAAGGAAATGGCTGTTGAGGCCATAATACACTCCTGTTGATCTAGCATTGGGTTCAGAGGATGTCCTACTATGTGGGTGAATTCTAAAGAGGAGCTGAATAGGGTCAAAGGTCGGGACTTTCTGTTGCCAGGAGCCTCAAAGAAACCATCACTGATTGGCTCTTAACATGCTCATTCCCTTGGAGACGAGCTCCCTGTCCCATTTGCGGGGTGCTTGTACCGCTGCTGGTTGTTATAGCAACAGACAGGACGTGACATTGTTGCATAATATGCTGTTTTTACTCTTCCCCATTCTGACCTTATTGGTGGGCTATTTTCTAATCAACTATTTCTCTGCTGGTGCAGGGCAACAGGTCACTGCTGAATGTTAATGGACTAAGTCATCACCCAGTGAAACAGACCTGAGGGTGAAACTGGATGGTTGCTGGATGATTGCTGTTGTGTTAATGGAAGATTTATGTAATTTACCAGCCTGATATGAAATTAAACATTAGAACAGTGCTTTGGATAAAAGGATGGTACTCAAACTTTTCTATCTGTTTTGATCTGTGTGAGCTTTGTGAATAATCATTAGATGCAGACATTTTTAAAACTCATTGGAATCTGACTAGTTGTGCGACAGTATCTCCCTGATGTCTCCTTGTGACTGTGGGGGTGTCACCAGTCCAGGCTTAGCATGCATGTTAGCAACCAATGTGTATCTAAGCAACCCACCATGTCATCCAAGAATTTATGTGTCTTTGAGCAGCAAAGTACTTCATTTTTGTCTCCATCTGTAATATTGGATGCATGCAAGGAGAAGAATTGAATTCCACACAGGCCTGACAAACTAATCAGTTTTACTTTATCAGATTTTTGGCAAATGTGATAAAGAGCAAACAATCACCAAATGCACAAAAACAACAATGTTTTATGTAGTTAGGATTGTAGACAGCGGTCTGATTCAGAATAAGAAGTAAAGGACAGCTTTAGATTTCACTATGTTCTTATTCTTTTTGGCATTGCGGTAGAGTCCATTGTCATGAATACTCAGTTGGGTCTTCCTCCTGACTCAGAGAGCCTGTGGTGTAACTAAGCTGCAGCATTCACAATCTGTTTCACCACTGGAGTGGAGGCAATTATGAAGTGGAAGTCTTCCATTTGCTTCTCAGGTTTTTTTTTTTTTTTACCAACTCTGCACAGAATGTAAAACAGTACAGTTTTTCTTTTGGTTTGAAACTGAAGCTCGGGATGTCATGATTTTTTTAACGATTTGTTAGCAAGAAATAGGGTAAATATTTCTCTTTTAACAACTGAATAGAATGAAAAGTCAAGATTAAGCTTTCCTAAACATTTCCTGTTTTGAATAATTTATAGGCTTGTGCAGCATTGGCAGCAATATGCCCCTGCTTAATTATTTCAAGTTTGCAGTATTGAGCATGCATGCTATTACATATTTTGGACTTTAAACCTTAGAATGTGGCCAACCAGATAACTTTCTAGAAGCTTTTCCTTAACTTTATGAACCTCACCATCCTTTAGTTTCTACGTTTTACATTAAGATTCCATTACAGTGCCAGTGTGTATATATGCATGAGCTTTACTGCAGATTTTTGCCTTTTCACTTGGCTCACCCTTTTCCTCCTTCCATCATAGTTATGCAGTTGCTTATTGAACAAGAATGTTGCTTTTTTCACTGCTGATGGTGTGTTCTTATTCTTGTTCTGTTCAATAAGACTACATGTCAGACTGACATCCGCTTACCACTGAATTCTTCCTGCTCTAGCGAGCCACAAGATGAAGGGCTAATATGCTCTTTATCTTATTTTCACTGCAGGCGGTGAGACTTAATATTTACAAGTAACATTTAATCCAGATTGAAATTTTATTCCATTTTCATTTCTTGTGAAGTATTTTTTTTTCTTTTCTACAATACATCATGTCATAGCGTAAAATGTCAAAAAGCAGGCCGACTGTGCACTCCAGAGGTGTTAAGATGCCAAACATCACCTTGTGCGTGCATGTAGTTGTGTCTGCTTGCCACAGTGCATCATCATCACCCGGTAATTCACTACTAAAGAGCACAGGCTTACTTTTCCTGTGTAATCAGGCGTAATATGAATGTGTATGTGCCCAGGTTATATTTGCATACATGTGTGCATTCTTTTAAATATAGAGCCAGGATCGGCAGAGAGTGTGTGAGTATGTCGTCCATGCTTGGATATGACAGGAGAGTTGACCTGAAGGATAATGCCTTAAAAAGGTGAAGGATCCAGAGTAACAGAACTTCAAATTTAGCATGCATCCCTAGGAGACTATAAAGAGAGCAGACTCCATTACACTGATGTGCAGTGTAATGGAGTTTCACCAGTACAGAAAATGTAGAACAAATAGTTCCCATTTGTACACGATTTACATTTTAATGTATGACAGTGTATTATTTTTAAGTCTTTCAACATTTTTTAAGCTTAAGATTTACAGATTCTGACCAAGATGACATGAAATCACATATGGTCAGTGGAAACAGTTGAAAAGCAAAAATCTGTGTGAAGAAGAGCTTTAGAAAGTGCCTGAATTGCTTTAGAAAGTGTTTGAACAGCTTGATAAACTACTGCAGCCATCCTTTCGTGAAATAATGACAATACACAGTAAAATAGTCCAATAATGCTTCCTTTAAATGTATCCACAGTTGAGTGTGTCTTAGTAGGTCTTAATTTGGGTCTCAGCTGGAAATTAAACCATTGGGGTTTGGTGCCTGAATAAGTGTGGAGCTCTATGTGGGTGTTTGGGTAACAGCGCGAGTCAATGATCCATGAATCCCATGCTTTACACTGCAACTGTATGTTTCTTTTTCCTTTCTTTTCAAAATTGATTTGAAATGGACTTTTAGAAAATGCCTCAGTGTTACTGTGTTATTATTTCTGAAACTGGAATGTTCTGTATGCTATTATGTCAGACCAGAGTTTGACACTGTAATTGACTGACATTCGCCTCAGCTAACTTCGCTCAAAGTCTGTGAAACATAACTAACTTTGATCAGTTTACCACCTGATAGCAGAAATGCTTCTAAAAAGACCAAAGTGGAAGTCATGCACATTTTAATCCTACAAAAGCCTGGAATCGCTTGAAGAAACATATGACAAAGGAGTTTCTGAACAGCGTGTATTTGACACCAGATGGAACTGATCTCCCTGTGTGTTTTTGTGGCACAAAGAAGATTCATTAAGGATGAAGTTATCAAGGAGACGGTGTTATCAGCACTAGAATATGGTACATTATGCAAAAGCACATCTCCTAGAAAGCAAACTGTGAACTTAATAGCTTCTCATAACATAATATTAAGAGCATCCAATGCATCACCTACCCTGTGTATTTACAAATTAAAGTCAATTACACATAGCCACCCATCTTCTTCTGCTTATCCACCTCGCCTATCCCAGCTATGACAACAGGAGAGAAGGGGACGGCTTGTCAGTCTGTAGCGGGGCTAACACAAACAGATAGACAGCCATTCACACTCATATTCACATCTAGAGCCAATTTAGAATCACCAGTTAACCTAACTGTGTCTTTGGACTGTGGGAAGGAACATGCAGAGTCCACACAGAAAGTATTAAAAGCCCAGGACCTTTGTCCTGTGAGGCAACAGTGATAACCACTATATACATGGTAATATACATAGCAGTAACACTGATTTACTAGTACAATATAACCTTGCTTTTACATTAGTCTTTGAACTTTGGATTTAGTTATCTATACTTAATTGTGCATTATTTTTTGTCCCCCAAAATCTATGCTTTTCTATACTCACATATGAATTATGCTTATTTCTTTTATATATCTATTTATATGTGTTTATTACTTTATTTAATCAGGAGTAGTCCTCCTAATATTGTCATTATATTCTGGATTCACTCAGTACAGTCACAACACAAGCTTTCTATTCTATTCTATTCTATTCAACACTATATTGCTATACTGAAGTATGGACTTAATGAATTATCAACTTGTTTTTCTATGTCAGAGAAATATATACCTAAATCTACCAAAAATCTTTATTTCCATTAAATCATAAATTTGGTTATTTAAAATACAAATTTTAGTTTTAGGTGTTACAGGATATTCTCCTGCTTCTTAACTTAGGTAAATTATTTAAAAGCCCAGCAGAATATTTGAAAAAGTTACAACACGGAGTATTTGTTAAAAAAAAAAAAACAAGGAATATTTGTTCTCTTAGGTCATGTGAAATGAGTGTTTACAGAATGAATGGTTTTAGAGAAGAGTTAATGTAATATTTCAGTGAGTGAACAGATCAGTGGCAGAGTGCAGGCAAAAGCACTGATGTGAAATTATTAAGGGGGTTTTACATTAATCGTTTCGTAAACCTTAGCTCTGGGGTACAAATAAGAGGTCTACAAACAGCCTCTTACTTGTGTCGCAAATTTCCCACGGCATGCAAATTTATGCAAATTCATTCTGTTGTTTTTTCCATGGCAACAACTAGAATATGTGTGTGTGTGTTGTATAGCTCCTGCAACTGGTCGAACTTCCAAACTGTTGGCAGCAATATGTTGCACCTCTATACTGTACAGCCAAGTGAATGATAGTGGCTGAATTGCATTTTATCTGCAGCAGTACTCATGGTTGTGCTGAGATGTTTCTTTTTTTCCAGAAATATGGAGCATGCTTAGTGTATAGTCAGCACTCAGAGCTGAGTACTTAAAATGAACAATCAATAATAATTCTCTTTCTTTTCCTCATCCCTTCTCACTCCTGCCCTCTCTTTCCATCATTCTTTTTTTCTGTCCCGCCCTTAGACACATCTCCATGGGTGAGGCCCACTGATCCAGAAATTCCTACAAACCCCCTCCATCCCTTCCCCCTACCCTCTTCTCTCCTTTAGACCCCACTTTATCCACCATGACTTCCACAAGCCAGCTGTTTGGCTTGGCTGAGGTGGGGCTGAGGTGTGACCAAGAGATTGAGAGGAGATATGAGATTGTGCCCTCTGTGGTCTGCTCCATGTGCTGCCTCTTTGGAATCATCTATTGCTTCTTTGGTAAGTGATTAACTGAAAAAAAAGAAAGAAAAAGAAAGAAAGAAATCAACATTAATGAAAATTTTAATAGCAATTTGTATCTTAAATATGAAGCACTTTGAACAGCCAATTACATTAGTTTATGGAAAAAAAGAGAGAAAAAATACAGCGGGGTCACAAATTGCTGGAAATGTCAAAGTATACCTCCAATATTATAAAGACCGAATCATCTTAAAATGTATCCAAGATCAATATATGACTTTCTTTCATCCATTATGCTCTAATTTTAAGTTACCTCAAAGCAACTCTCTTGCATACAGAGTAGAGCCCTTCTGTGTGGCCATCTGCCAGCAGCAGTAATAACAATGGAAACGTTGCAAGTCAATTTATTTTTATGTACAAACGTTGATTAAAAAATTGCTAAAGCATGGTGCCAAAATCCCATGAAATCCCTACTCATCATTTTCAGTTCATTCTGCTCTGCTGGTCTATGTATATTATTGATTTAAGGGCACTACAGTGTAGTTTTCGTGTTTCTGACTCTGTGAGTCAATATTGAGCTCTTATACAGCAGCAAAGACTACTGTGACTTTAGTGGGTGTGTGTTTTCGCTTCACTTTGGTGAATGAATTGCACTAAAACATGGCGAACACACAGCATAGACTGAGCTCAAGTAAAATCGAGATATTAAAGCGATCACGATCAGACATACTAAAACATGCTGTCATTCCGCTTCTTATTCTAAGTCATGTTTCTCTTTCTTTTAACTAAAAGTTGTAGGCATACTGATTTTTTGAAACTTGCACAAAGTTTTGCAATTAATAAAAAGCGCCATGCCAAAAAGGCAGCGGACCTCCTGTTGTGTGTTTTTTTAATCTTCTCTGTGTCTTCAAATGTCTGGACTCATACTGTATGCACAGGTCCATTCATTAAAGAACGAAGTCCTTATTGAGGCTTAGTTTTGTGCTCAGAGAGAGAGAGAGAGACTGCATTTTATTGGATCATAAGTGAGGGGTCACCCTAATTAGTTTGGATGCAAAGTCATTACAGGAATGTGTAATCAATAAATAATCAGGGTAAAGCGATCTCCCTGTTTGTCTAAAGGAATGATTAATGTGAGAAATACTCACTTGCAGCAATTTTTTTCATTTAAGTGCCGGAAATTTTCATCTTCTTGGCTTTCTGCAAGTTAATGATGGTTTAGCACGGCCTGTAGGAATGAATACACATAAGATCAAATGCAAAGCCTACTAAACTGGGATTTTTCTGTACTTTACAGAATTAAAAAAGCCTGAGAAGACGCTTTTCTTATGCATTTATTGATATTGATGTGATGTGATATCCATCAACCTTACCGCAATGATTTCTTTCTTCCATAGGAGAGGTAATTTTACTTTTGCATACAGTCTTTTGTTTACAGACAAATGAAAACACACCACACATAAAAGAGTAATTCCACAAATTCACGGGTGTGTATTTAAGCTGTCGGTGAAACAAAGAATTTGTCCGACATGGATATGTTTTCTGGTATGAAATCCTTGAAATGATTTAGGTTTTCTTTTCTTTTGCTACTGTTTATAGTCTTGTATGGTCAATATCCAGTCAAAGAAAACACATGAAATTGGAGTCAGATTTACAAATGGTCTGCTTGTAAGCCAGTGGAAAATCTCTTTTGACAATGAAAAAACAAATAAACAAAAGAAAAACTGCTGTCAGTATTTACAGGAAACACACAGTGGCAATTTAGTGACTGAAAAGCAGAGGCATGTTTATTTTTGTGGCAGGTCTCATTACATTTGTATTTTTAGGAGTTTTTCCCCTTTTTAACCTGAATAATTTGGAGCAAATTATATGATTTACGAAAGTTTGCAGAACACAAACTTTCGTAAATCATGTGTATTGAGCCATATTTCATGCTTAAAAGAAAAAAATATTATTATGCGCCTGATCTGCATTTGATTGTTGCCACTAGGATGGTAAATAAAGTTTTGGTGCTGTAGGCGGACCTATAGGATTTTAAGCAGAGAAGCCTTGTCTGGATTAATCTTGCAGTCGATTGGAGATGTCAGGTGTAATCAGGGAGCAGCTGCCCCAACCTGCAAGAGCCCCAGAACAACCTGTACGCTGTTTTTTGGATGAATATTGATGTATGTTGAATATGTTGAACCTCTGAGAAGGCTTGTTGCATGCAAAAGCACAAGGAGGGATTGAGAGCACATAAAAAGCATTAACATCCACTGTATACACCAGTAATACACTAGCGTGAGTCAGGCTACCTGGGAACTTTATTTTAACAAATTTGAAAGCATACACCACATAATGTTTCTTTTATTTAAAAAAAAGGTATAGCACACTGTTATTCAAAGATATTGCAAGAGCAGACTGAAGCAGCACAGTGTTTTCACAGCACTTCTTTGGTGTTTTTTTTTTTTGACAAATGACTCTTCTGATAAACCTAAGCTGAACCACTAATCGTAAACATAACTCCTTACTGGTTACATAGTTACACAGTTCAATTTGAAAGAAATGTGAAAACAAATTGCATTGTGATCCTTGTTTCGCAATCTTACAGCAGTGCTGTAAGATTAAAAGTCTCAATTCGCCCATCATTTCTTTATATTTTCTGACAAGGACCCAGACTTTATTGTATTGTTTTTGAAGTGGCCTCGAGCAATAGTTCATTAGGCTTTCTAAAGGTCTTTTAAAGTTTTTAATTGAAAAATGTCTGTTTTTTAGTCCATTCCATGTACCTTTTTATTCATTTACATCTATTTTTTTAAACTTAAGACTGACCAATGAATCTTTCAAACATAAAAAAGGTACCTAACTCAGGGGATGAACTGGTGTTGCATCTACAGGTAAAGCAACTTGTTACTTAATCAGTGTGGGATCATTTTGACAAAGAGTGGAACAAAAGGCAGTCAGTATCCAGAGAAGAACTTTGAATGTCCTTCAAGAAGCCTGGAGAACTTTTCCTGAAGACTAGCTCAAAACCTTTGCACTTTAAGTGGATGGTGAAATGTGTATAAAGAACTGCTGCAGAAGTCGTCACTCTTTTTTTCTGAAAAATGTCACATTCATTTAGTAAGAATCCAAAATGTGATGTCCTTATTTCAAAATTTTTGCATATGGCACACTATTAGGATAAAAGTGTATACGGTTATTATGCTGCATGTTGCTGGCTGTGATCGAAGGTGTCTCCAAAAACTGTTTCTTATATGCTGCCAAAAAATCAACAGCAAGAAATAAAAGACATCAAATACACAACGGTGTAATTTTACTTCAAATACTTTAGCTCCTCAGTCCTAGGGTGTCTGTTAGTCTCTCTGTTTGACTCCATGCATTGTCACTCTCGGAGCTATAATCACTCTTCTGCAAATGAGATGCAGAGCATATTGTTGATGTTTCTTGGAAACCCCGCAGTCACATTTGAACAATATGAAGAAAACCGTTATCAGCAGGAAGATTGATTCTCCCTGCTGATAAAGTCCTCTTGGTACTGCAGAATTTAGTTTACCTCCAACGTCTTAGGAAGAAAGGGTTAGCTGTCATTTATTTGAGTCAGGATTACAAAGTTGTGGCGGAAATGATGAGTGATGTTATTGGAACAAGATGGATGAAGCAGAGAAAAAGGTCGAAAGACATGCGTGAACAGATGGGAGGGTTTGATGGAGGAAAAGTAGGGAGAGCAAAGGAGAGGAATGAAGGGAGTGGGAGGGATGGGAAAAGAGTGCAGCAGCAGAACTGTTGGAAGGATAGAAGGCTAATGAAGGGAAAGAAGAGGAAAAGATAGCAGAAGTAAAGGAAAAACAATTTATTTTAGTATTCGTTTGCTGATTTATGGGGACCATCGAATATGAAAGAATATTGTTGCGGATTTGTGACAGCTGCTGACCAAACACATTTTCTGCTAGCTGTAGATGTTATGGAAATGCTTGAATTACTCCATGTCAGGACTTGTACTCCTTGAGGCATTCTGTAACAGAAGAAGTGCAAACAGCTGTGATGAATACAGTGGCTTTCACTGCACACAGCAAGCGAATGGTATCTAGGAAAACACACACGACAGAGGGGAAGGAATAAAGGAAGCTATAAGAAGTGTGTCAAATAAATGAGGTATGGTCACAAGGGGGTGAGCACGGACGGTGGTTTGGATGAGAAGAGGAGCATTGTTTGGCTCAGCTGTGCAATGCCTGATTACACAAAGATAACAATCTGACGTTGGGTCCCCTCGAGACAGAGCCCAGTCAGAGAGACGGAGCTACTGAGTCGACATAAAGGGGGACACAAACATTAATAAACATAGAAGCAAGGACAAGGAGATTTAAACTATTGATAAGATGAGCCTTTAATCTTTCAGAGTATTTTTTCTTTGTTTTCATTGAGTTAAAACACTTTAAGATGGAAAGAAAGCCAAGAAGGACAAGAGGGAACATATGGGGGAAAGGTGAAAAAAAGGGAAAACTAGGAGAGCAGCTGTTCTGTTCAGCGAGCCTGCTGACTAATGAATGTGGATGACCTTTAGTAATATGATGATTATCATATTTTAAAGCAATTTCATAAATGTTTACAGAGCGAGTTTATCGCTCCTCACCGAAGTGCCTCTCTCTTTCTTGCCCACCATAGCGTGGTTGCTGTTTATCATTATTTTTTTTCTCAGTTCATTATGCTTTCTTCCTGGCATATTTTATCTTTTCAAATGAAATACGATAAGATCCTTTTAATTTCAAGAGCCATTTGCAAAACCACAAACAGTGTATAGTTAATCACTGGGCTGAATGGAGAAAACAGTGCAGTGTAATTACAGAACCAAAGCAAAATGTTAAATCGGGAAACAAATACCTGTGGCACTTACTGCTGATATACACTAATGCTTTTCACTGTTCCATTAAAAATGTAATTTTGGTTTGCTACAGTCATGGGATCATCCATCCCATCAGCAACTGTAAATGTTTATGTCTCACTAAACCAATGTTCTTTGAAATAGTCTATAGCTTTTGGATTTTTCAGTAAATGTGGCCAATGATGAAGACAGATAACACATTGATGTAAGTTCATGTTCAAATAAAGAAGAATCAAAAGGGTTTTCATACAAAAAAAATTCAGCTGCATGGGATATTTTTGGTAAATTTTATGTTTTTTAGGGCGCTGAATCCAAAAATGATGTCCATTTCCCTCAATCATCTACAGTTTTTTTTTTTTTTTTGCAAAACATGAGAACTTTACATTTAAAAAAAAAAAAGCACAACAGCGATGAAAAAATCAGTATTTTATTACAATTAACTATGCCTAATTTTTCTGACATCATAATTGGACATGGTTTTTTGACTCAAGTATAGGATACCAGATTTCAGTTTAAAAAAGGGAATTGTACACTTAATTAAACTAAAAACATGAGTTTTGCAAGAAAACCTGACGAGATGGACTTTTAAAATTATTTTTCCTGGTTTCATTGAGTAAAAATCTATAAGAAACAATCAAAAAATCCTATGCAATTTTTTGGTTGCAGACCTGTGTTATTATTCTTTATTAATAACAGTTAACCGTTATTTTTGTTATTATTACTAACACAAGTTTAAAAAATGTAGTTAGTTTAAATTTAGACATCTCCTTCATGACAGTATCCTTTGGCATCTCTGGACCTCTACTGCTGCTGTTTTCAGATTGCTCACGCTTCACTGATGTGCACTAGACTTGCGCCATAGTTTCAAAATGAAGCTGAACTGTACTGTTGCTCTTTTGTGTCTCATCTTGTCACTTTGATGTGTTTAAATTCTGTGTTTTTTTCCCTCAGGCTTGTGTGTAGATTTTATGCATTTGTATGCTGGTCATATCTTCACATTGGTTTATTTTCCATCTGTCCTCCAGGCTATCGATGCTTCAAGGCCGTGTTGTTTCTAACAGGCCTAATGTTTGGCTCTGTGGTCATCTTCATGCTATGCTACAAGGAGAGGGTGATGGACACTCAGCTGAGTGTGGAGGCGTCCGTGGGCATCGGCCTGGGCATCGGGACCCTGTGTGGTCTGGTGACGATGCTGGTTCGCAGTGTGGGGCTGTTTATGGTGGGCCTGCTGCTGGGTCTGCTGGTTGGAGTTGCATCACTGGTGGTAATTTGCCTATTGCTGGGTCTGCTGGTGTGAAAGCCAAATTATTAAATCATATGTGTATTTGGTGGACAGTCTCGGTCCTGTCCTTGGGCAAGACACTTCACCCATTGCCTACTGGTGGTGGTCAGAGGGCCGGTGGCACCAGTGTCCGGCATCGCCTCTGTCAGTGTGGCTGTGGCTACAATTATTGCCATCACCAGTGTGTGAATATGTGTGAATGGGTGGATCACTCTGTGTAAAAGCGCTTTGGGGTATTGGGGATAGAAAAAGCGCTATACAAATACAGGCCATTTACCAATAACACTGAAGATAAGGACCAGAAAGCAGTTTTAGTCATCTATAGAGTAAAGGTGTATAAATGTACTGCATGCCATTACTATGTATCTGAAATTTTTTTGTAAAATAAACTATACATGAAAACTTGACATTGTCAACAAACCCATCATACATGTTTAGATATTTTCCTGGAACAATCCACACTAAAATCAACTGGGTTACTTTTCCCATGATTCAGCTGATTTAATCAGTTTCATGAAAATGTGCCCAGTTGTTTCAGTGGAATCTCAGCACCAAAATTTATAGGTCTATATTTGTCCACAAGCCACTTCTGCAGTGAGTTTTGAGGAAATGTAGGTTTTGTAAAATTGCACAATTGTAGTTTTTTTTTTCTTAACTCTGAAATAGTATTTAGATTATGATCCCAAACTGATTCACATACAACAAAGCAAACACTTTTCCTGTCTCTCTTAGGTCATGGAGGAGTTCTACCACCCCAGAACAGTGTGGGTTCCTCTGGGTATTCTCTTGGGTTCTGGGACACTATTTGCTGTCCTCACACTACAGTGGCAGCGCTGCTTTGTCACCCTCTCCACTGCCACATTTGGCTCTGCCATCATAACCGTAACCGTGGATTATTTTATAGAGCTGTTCGCTTTGGTACACTACGTTTATGAGAGACTCAAGGTAAGCACATCAAGGTATGCTTCTGTGCATCTTTCTGAGTACATGTTTGTGAGAAAGTTATAAAAGTTATTAAAAAAACCTTGTCTGTTATGGAATATGTAATTCTGACATAGTCCATATTCTGAAACACATATTCCAGTGATATGTGTGTCAGACTAAAAGAATATGTAAAACATATTTTGAAAAAGGGTGTGTTCTTTATGTTAGTAGAAACAGGACTACAAATACTTTTCTTCAAGTGTGGAATGTCTATAAAGGCCTTGCCAGGTCAACTCAATTATATTTATAGAGCATATATCAAATAATTGCCTCAGCTGGCTTAAAGATCTGCACTGAATCTGCACACCGTCTGTGCTCAGGCACTTCACTTGGCAAGAAAAAAAATCATTAAAATTGGGAGGAAATGGAGAAGATAAATTCTTTAACTGATCAGCAGTTAAGGATATAACTGACACTGGAACTGTATTTTTTGCAGGTGGATCCCAAGAAGCCAGTGTGCTGGTTTACATGGGTGATCTTGGGGGTGTGGCCTGTCCTGGCACTCCTCGGAGTGCTGATTCAGTGGAAAGTCACTGCAGAGGGATTTTCTCACACAGAGGGTGAGTATTATTGCTTTATACACAACTAAACTCACCAGAGCAGACTGAGAACCTATTTCAATGTTTGTGGTTTTTTGCATCTTGCCAGAGAGGAATTTTTGGCCAAGTTTAAGCTTGTTATTCATTTTATTGTCCTCAAAGCTTTTTTATTTATATAGCACCAAATCACAACAACAGTCACCTAAAAGGACTTTATATTATAAGCTAAAGACACTACAACAATAGAGACAAACCACAACAACCAAATGACCACCTTTGAGCAAGCATACGGCAACAGTGGGAAGAAAAAAAAAACCTTTTTAACAGGAAGGAACCTTCAGAGAACCAGGCCCAAGGAAGGGCAGCTATCTATTGCGACCAGTTGGGGGTGATGAGGCAGTAGGTTAAATAATAATAATTTTTATACTGTCCATTGTCACAGCATGTTATCACCAGCAAAAATGGAGAAACAATTTCTACATGGTGAAATTGTTGGAAGTATCATTCTCTCCACGAAAACTTTCAGTAGCTGTCTACAGATGTTAGAGTTTTAAAATACTTAGATCCCCTCTACTGAAAAACCAGACATATTGTAGTATGAACAGACAACATGATGGCAGCAGTGTGCATTGCACACACAGTAGGCTTGTTTGAAATAGCCAGTAGCCTGCTGCTGCAGTCTCAAAATCTCACGCTGTTCATCAGAGTGGTTCGCATCATGGAAGTACAGATCCACGCAGGAGACTTGATGTCTCTCACACATTAAAGGGAATTTGAGTTCTATACATTGTGTAGATGTTTTTGGACAAATTTGAGAAGGAAGAAGTGGATTTGTTCACCATGAAATAAAAGAGTAATGCAGATCTCTGTGAACATATAAGACAACCCTTCACTGGATGTTGCCTTCTCTCACTAGTCATGGCTCAGATTTCCCATTTACCCATTTTCCCCAGTTCACCTGGTTTCTTTTTTCTAGCACAGTCAGAAGGAGAATCTAGTTGTCATTCTGGTGGCTACAAAACCCACAAGCTCATCATAGTACCCAAGCCCTGGTGCCATGGCAGTTTTCTTGCACTGTCACAGCTGAAAGTGCAATTATCCATCAGTAGCAGTGGGCCATAATGGGAATGCCTGGAAAGAGGTCTGCTCCCTTATGCCCTTGCTTCTTTCTGCTACCTGGTACACAGGCAAATTATCTGCTTGTCATGAAGACAATCTCAGACCTCATACAGACCTCCAGATGTTGGTAAATAAGAAACTAACTCCATCTGTTAACTTTTAAAATGCGAGAAAGCATTAGGAGGAGGGCAGTTTCTGCATTATTTGGTTAAGTGCTTTCTGATAGGTATCAGGCAACTAACATCTGTTGTGGACACCTCAGTAGGATTTACCACTGGTTCTAATTGCTCTGGGAAACCTCCTGCTTTACCTGATAGCTGAAATCTCTCTTAAGATACTGCCTCTATTAATAGCACCCTCCAGGACTGACTTTAGTGAACAGTGAGTGACTTATGTGCACCATCTTATCACTGGAGAAGACGGACGTGCATTTATTTCAGTGACAGATTCTTGTTTGACACCTTGTTGGGTCAAGGGTTAGGTTTTTTTCCTCTGCCTTACGACAGTGCAGCTGAAGCAACATCTCTGCTAACTCTGTTATTTTATATTTAGCACATGGATAACATCAGGCAGACACAACAATTGTATGTCCTCCACAAAGGACACTCACAGGGCATGACCCTGTCGAAACAGCTTCCGTCTCAGTGCGTGTGCACTGCGTTAGCACACAAGCTTGCATTGTAGCAGAAGCAAAGTCTACAAATTGAGCTTGTGCTCAAATCACAAGAGCCTTATCTTTGTCCAGAGGGACGACAGTGGCAGACATCTGTGTATCAGTATCATGGATTTCTTCATGCGCCTTCATGCGTATTTGCACAAGATATTTGAGTCACCCCCTGACTCAGTCAGTTTTAAGTGTGCTAGACACCCAATGACGTGCTGTCAAATCTGGCACATTAATGCACGTGGAGTGTTGGTCTAATCCCATCATGGATTAGTGAGTCTCATGGTGTGTAACGTCACAGTCCTCTGCTGTGTCACGTGTGTTGTGTGAAATAAACCAAATTTTAAAGTGCAAATTAATGAAAATGTATTTATCTGAGAATGTTATGCTCGTCATGTCACAACACACTTGGTTTGATCTGCTACTATTTCCCAAGGTGGGAAGTAACAAAGTAAACATATTTTGTTACTCTACTTAAGCAGAATTTTCAGGTACCTGTACTTTAACTTTACTCCACACTTTTAAACACAAACATCTCCACTTTTTACTCCCTAGATTTTAAATACAGGCTTGTTAATTTAGGTTTTAGACATTTGATGTAAGTAATTGTTCCGCGTCACAGCACACTTTCAAAATGATTTGAACCTGAAAGGAGGGAACACAATCCTAAAGGCACTCCCATTGGTGCATCAATCACCGGTGCTTATCACACACAAACAGACGAAAGAGGAATAAACTTAATTTATGCATTTACAGCCCTTCTGGGGTTAAAAAATCCTGGAATGATTTGAAAAGCTGTTTTTGGTACTGAAGATTGTGGTTGCAGTACTTCAGCACCTAGCTAGTGCTGCAGAAGAGGAGTGAGTATAAAGGGAGCAACATTTTTAAGTGCAGGGTCATTTCTTACAGTTCAGCAAATATCAGGAAACAGCCAAAGTTTTTCTGTGCAGTTTGTTACAAGATGTGTCTGTTGGCTAAAGGTATATCATCTGCATTTCACAGAGAGAGAAAAGCAGAACAGGAGAAGAAGAAGAAGAGAGGTTTTTTTTTAAATTTAAGAATTACTCAGTGTTTCTTTGATAAACTTGTGATTTCAAACGTACATGTAATGTTGTCATTCAAGTCAGGTTTTTTTTGAACAGATGAATCTATACATGGCATGAAATTGTGTTTTTATATTTTAAAATGTCTTGCAAATAACTTTGAGTATGATAACTTTGAGTTATTCAAAGATTCCATGAAAAATGCTGGACAGTTTAGTGCAGACTACATTGTTAGTTTTCTGCGCTACGGTGGACTCGGGTAGGGTAGCTGTGGTGTTCATGGTCAGTGTTAGGCTACATCATGAAAATCAGTCAAGGTGCCTCATTAAACATTTGCTTATATCTTTCTGAATTTAGCTGGCTAAATCCTCAAAAACCAGCAACACAGGTCAGCTAATCACAGCCATAAACTAAATATATTAAGCTTACCATAGACATTACTGTGATTCTTTTCCGCATGCTGAACCACTACAGTCGATTTTGGGGTTTCCACACCTGCTGAATCACACTTTAACCCCAGACTGCACTCATTTTTCCTGTTTAGTGTGGAGGCAAAACCACCCATCTGCAATGTAGGCAAATGCAAATAGAACAATTTTTTTATTCCCTTTGTTTTTCTCTGATTGTGCTCCAGGATAACAGCTGTAACAGAGTAAGAGATGAATTAGTGAATTAAATTGAAATAAAGTTTGTGTTGAGTAAACAGCATTCATTGTGATAAAATTATGACATGAGTCTGTCAATTTACTTGGCAAGAAAACAAATAGTCATTAAAAATAAAATAAATACATAGCTGGTAGAAATGTCCTCTAAAGAGATTTTTTTTTATTATTATTTTAATACTAGTTAATGATAGGAGAAACTTGTCAATCTTTCTTCTTTGAAACAAGTTGAAGTTAGATTTTGTAGGCCAGTATTTTTGAAAACCAGTTATAGTACTTCACTTGTCATGAATGAGGATGATGAACATATGAGTGCGCGGGCATCACCTCTGTTCCTCATGTTTCCACCTGGATTCTGAATATACCGATCACTGGTTTTTGCACAAGTTTGTGTTACACTTTCAACACAAGCTTTTCCCAACTTTCAAACAGCAGCCACAACACAGAATCTTATTCCACATACATGTCCTCAACACAATAGGTAACAGAAACAAACAATAATTACCCAAAGTGACAAGGGCTAACATAAACACAGTGATTAGAACCTCATTCACTACCTAAAATTCAGTAACTTCAGTCTGTCAATTTAGTGCCAAGATAAACAAACAAGTCACATGTTCCAGACTGTTTGTAAAATGCTGAAATTTCTGAGCAAAAATGTTTGATTTAAGTACTTAACCGTGTCTAGTTGATGACAGGAGAAACATGGCAATCTATCTTCTTTGAAACTTGTTGCAATATAGATTTTGTCAAGGCCACTGGTCTGACAAACTGTGCTATTGTGAAAATAGACCTGATGAGGAAAAAAACAGATTACGGGCACACAGTGTTTCTTGTGAAGAAATAATATAAAACCAGACCATGACATGATGACCATTCTTCCACGTTGTTAAACAAACACAAATATGGTTTACTGCTATAGATACTGATGTACAAGCAGGTAAAAAGATAGATGCATTATACTTGTATAGTCCTTATTTATTCTGTGAATTTTGAACAAAAAAATAACCCAAACAGACAAGGGCAGAGACAGAAACACTGCGGATTAGAACCTCACTGGCTCCTCTGAACTCATTCAACTAAATTTTAAAGAAACACACATGTATACAGCAGTGCAGGTTAATGGATTCTTTCTTTGACCGTGCTTTACCTCTCCACCACATTTCACAAAATGTGTCCTAGCAGCTTTGCATAAAAAACAGGTAAACAGAAAGACAAACAAGCTTCCAGAACAGAGGGTCTATCTCAGAGATTATGCCTTGGTCAAGTAAACTAATTATAACTGTGAATTGTGAGGGAAAGAGATAGAAAAAAGAACTGATTGCCCCACAGTGTTGCACATAAAATAAAATAAAAAAAATAAATAAAATTCTATCATTATTATTATTATTATTATCATTGTTAAACAATTAGTAATATTTATTATTGCTATAGATACTGATGTACAAGCAGGTAAAAAGATAGATGCATTATACTTGTATAGTATTTATTTATTCTGTTGTTTTGAATAATTTTAATGTAAGCAAACTGGAATGCACTCTGTCAGCATATCCTGTAAACAAATGTTCTGGAATTTTGATGCCTGAATTGATCTCTATCACCCAGTGCATGGCAAAGCATTTTTCATGATCGGGTTGTTGTCTCTCCACCAATCAATAAAATGTGACAACAACTGGGGAGCTTTCTATAAAAAACAGGTAAACAGAAAGACAAAAATGTTTATTTATAAGACCCAGTTCTAAGTCACATAATGCACTTGGTGAAGTAAATAAGATTAAAACAATAAAATTTTTGCAGAGATAGAAATTAGAAAATGCACAAAACCAGAAAGCAAACACACAACACCAACAATTATATAAAAAAAAAAAAACCCAAATTATTTTATTAGTAAATTATTAAAAAAATACAGTACAAATTAAATCTTCAAAACAAAAACCAATGTCCAAAGAAGATGATCTTCTGTGTATAGGTTGACAGGGCAACAGAGAGTTACATAAGTCCGAAAAATTTGGAATCACTGGAAGGAATCAGGGTCATGCATAGTTCAGTTTCAATAAACACTAATGTGAATAAATGGGTTAAAGTTTATGTTGAAACCCAGTAATATGATTGGCAAAAAGGGCCCCAGATTTCGACAAATATAAAATTGGTGTCAGCCACAATGAATAAGAACCTCTTCAACATACAAACTGGGGATCATCTTCTATAACAGCTTTCTAATAGTGTGGTAACTGTGCAATAATAAAGAAGTAACAATATGGAATAGCATCTTATTACCAATAAATTGCCAAAGTAACATCCAAACAATAACCAAGTGATATTGTATCAACAGTGGTTACACTGAATATGGTTACAGTGGAATGTATGCAATTGGGTAACAAGGCACCAAAAACTAGGTAACACAGTAGAAACAAACAAATACCAATAAGGCAAACAAATTAGTAATAGTACCATAGTATTGTAGTATAACATCATATGTAATAGCCTGCTAGCAATAAAATGCTAATATTTGGATGCTTGATTTTTTTTATGTTTAGAATAATAAATTAACATTCTTAAAGATATAAGAATGCTATAATCATGTTATAACACTGGAATGTATCCAACCTTATGCCCTCTGCAGTCTTCTTTGTTTCATGGTAACAACATAAATACTGTGGCTTAATCATGTGGAAGCACATGTGGTAGTTTCATGCAATTTATATCATTTTTTGAGGTAAAAAAAAAAAGTCACTCTGATGATGCTGAAGTCTCAAAAACTCACAAAAACACATGTATCAAATATGACACACTGGGCTTTAAAGGGTTAATATCCTATTAAAGCAAACTTCAAGTAATATGATAATTATTCTTAAAACATGTGTGGAAGTGACCACATTATTACTGAGCTGTAATGAAAAGTCCCACCATTATTTGCATTACTTAACATCCACAGCATGTGATCTTGAATTAACTTTTTTCAATTACTCTTTATCTGCTAAAAGATACTCTGCTGGCAGTAAACAAAGGATGAGAAATTGTGTAGAGGAGAGAAGAGAGAGAAGTAAAGAGGAAGCAGGTGTACTGGGGGAAGGGCAGAGTGAGGATAATAAACTGGGGCACAATGGGTAAGCTGGGCACCCAAGTGGAGCTGTGAGGAAAATCATCTGTCAGCTGACTGAATAGTGTGCAGAACAGGGCCATGAATGAATTAGCTCGCATATGTTTGACTTGTCTCGTCTGTTTTTTTCAGGGGTTTTTTGCCCCTCTGTGTAGATACTAATTGAATATGCACTGTCACTGACATAGCCTCTCAACACTAACCCCAAAGCATTTTTTTGTTATTTGAACCTAAACTCCAAAGCACCTTTTTAAAATAGTGGAACCCCCCTCAACACACACACACATACAGAAGCATGTGGCCAGAGGGGCCTGACGTGGGGTGATCCAAGGAATAAAGGGGGGTATTATTAAGCAGTTTCCTTGCCAGATGGTGCCCTGTTGTCCCCCTGCATGAAGAAACAACAATAGACCTCTGAACACTTACACTTACACTTACACACGCACACATAAGGCAGCTGTGACCAGTACAGTACATCTGTAATGGATAAATACTGAAGCTCAGATAATAAATATTACACAGATCCCTGATATTCTGTAGTGTATATCTAACCACTGAATGGAAATGCCTACAAACACCCATGCTCAAAAATACTCCTATGTGTAATGGACGGAGAAGCAGGATGGTTTATGGGCATCCTTTTCTGGGCAGGGTGCAAAAATAACACACTCACCCACTCACAATATGTCAGGAGACTGAACAGCTCAGTATAAGTACATGCAGAGAGGAAAATGATTTGTCTGCCAACAGACTGAACAGAATAAAGGAAATGAGCAAATTGGCATCAGTATTTTTACTTTTTTTTATTTTTATAGCCTCCATTCAAAATAAACCTTGAGAAAAGTTTATCATCTGCATTTAAAGCTATTTAAAATATGTGTACAAGCTCTTGCCTGATTAAAGGCAATTTCTTGTATTTCTTACCTTAGTAATTTTGAATATGTCTATTCACTTGACTTAATCGCTTCTCTTTCTTAGCAATTGTTTCAATGTCTCACTGTGGGATGGGCCTCCCTCGTATTCCTCAAAAGGATTTATCTCATTAAGTCAGTCTTGATTGGCTGGTAATGGCAGTGACCGTGTCAGGCAGAACCACCCACCCTTAAGTAGCTTGCGCCACTATGCAGTCAACATTCAAACACCTGAAAGATAGGCTAGCTAGGCCCTGATTAAGGGGGTGTCATTCCAAGACATCTGTGCGTACACTTTACTTTTGTCTGGTTCTACACACTGGAAAGTGTAGCCCAAACAGTACCAAGCTGTAGGTCTTCACTTCTATAAGGGGGCTACTTGCTGATTGCTGGTGCTTGCTTGAGATAAGCTTGTCTGGCAGTACAAAAGGTCTCCATATCCCATAGTGAGATATCAAAATCAATGTTAGGAATGAAAACTTTGGGTTATTTATGTAACCTCTGTTCTCACAGTAGCATAAGTGAGATGTTTCACCAAATAATCCTTCTTGCTGGCTGAAGCGAGAAGAGGTGCTGCATCCCACAGCAAGATGTCTCACTCATGCAACTCCGAAAACTGGGGTTACACAAGTAACCTAAAGTTAGTTTCTCTATAAAAGCTTTGCTGTTTTCTCTTTATCCTGAAGTCACTCCCTCTTCATTATCTATGGTTCTAATTTTCTTCTCCTTACCACTAATTATCAAAACTTTTTTTCTTTGACTCTAGTGGTTTTAAGTCGACAGCAGCGAAAGGTCCAGCTCATGCGGATTCGACAGAGAGAAGAGAGGCTGAAAAAGGAGAAGGAAAACAAAAAGAAGAAAAAGAGACAGAGCCAGAAAGCAGGGCACAAGCAGAAGACTCATTCCCATCACAACCACCAGCAGTACCACCACCCAGCAGCATCTCACCCTCATCACCAAACTCAGAGCTCTCAGCCTCCTAAAGTCCCTCCTCCTCCTCCTCAGACTGAGCCTGGCTACCACCGCAAAGCCAACTCCAAAAGGCGCTTTGATGGAGATGTGCTGTCTCCGGTAAGCTATAATACTGTATCTATTCTTAACAAGGTAATTAGATGAAAATCTGAACATCCTCAGTCCAGGTCATTAAAATGTTTGTGTTCTTCGGGCTCTCTGAAATTAGATTTTACATAAAATTCTACATTCAAGTCACAGTTTTAAATTGAGTCGAATGACATCAGTGTTCCACTCTGCACAGTTAAGTGACAAGTTCAGGACAAAGAAGTGTAGGAAATGCAGAAACTGTTTTATTTTTGTACAAATGAACTGCACAGCAAAATCAAATGTAAAACTTTGTGTTCACTGGTTTCATAGATACATATTCATCATTCTTTTGCATTTAGAACAGGCTACCTCTTTATTCTCTCTGTGCTGAACTACTGCCAGAGGGCAAGTCATACAGTTTGACAGCCATTTTTGCCGATACCTCCAGGAATTTATTTAGCTGTACTTCTGTTAAGCATGCACACAGTTCCTTCAGTGATCATGCCAAAGTAACGAAGTAAGCCTTGCAAATTAAAAAAAAAATATGTATACTTAACTACATTTTTGCTACAATAATGGTAAACTGGGACAATGAAAAGTAGACACACAACTATACTAATCCTGCTGTTGTGAAACTCAGCTAAACATGTGCCACTCAACACGACTGGCTTATATTTCTTCCCAACTGCCAGCTTTAGCATTTCAGAACTCTCCCACACATTTCTATTTAAGATTCACTAAGTGTCCTCTCCCTATAATGTCTGGCTAAACTAAGCGTCTGCAGGCTTCAGGTTCATATTTAATGTTAAGATAAGGGGTAATGATCCTCGTCAATGGGACTTCAGAAGAAAACTGAACAGGGATAAAAGTGTCACATGTCAGACTTTTCATTGAAGAAATATTGTACATGAGTGTAAGCTTTTGTGTCTTGCTGCATTTACATATGCCATATACCCACCGCAGCCCTTTATTTCCTGTCTGTTCACAGAGTTACATCAGGAGTTTCAGGGACAGACAGACAGACAGACGGGCGTACTCCCACAGTAGAATGATGAGCCGGTCTCGGATGGCTGAACTTGACTATGACTGCGGCTCTCAGGTGCCCCTTACAGCACCCAGTGGACCCCCAGTTCGCATCTGAGGCAGTTAATTGCACAGATCCACACACACACACACACACACACACACGCACCATCACAGGCTACTTCAAGACTCACTGATAAGGATAGGAAACCTAACCTAACCTAACCGTGCCAACCCAATCAACTGCCTATTAAGCCAACAGGAGCTCAAAGTGCTCCAGAGGTGGTGTGACCCACACTGCTTTTCTCCTGTCAGACTCATTGAAGTATTTATTTGGTCTGTTTTTCCTTTTAATGTCTAAAAACAGCGATTTTTCTTTGTCGAAAGTGCAAGAATTATGAGTCATCATATGTTATATTTGGCTTCTCTGTAATTGTACTTACCTGAAAAACACTGGAAACAAGTGAAACTCTCTTATGCATAGTTAATTAAACTGTCTCTGTTGAACATTTGATACGAAGATTTATACTGGTTGGTTCAAGCCATACAAAGTAATTCCTAGTGAGAGTGCGCACTCCACAGGAGCACCACATCATGCTAGAGAAAAATTGCATCACTTGGCTTTCATCAAGTTAAAGTAAAAGAACACTTTACTCCAAAGGTAATTAAAGGATTAAACATTTTGACTTAAGGAAGCGTCTGCTGTGAAAAATGACTGAAAAGCAACATAAAAAAATCACAGCAAACACTGAAACTCAAAGGGAGCTCTTCTGATTTAAAAGGTCATTCATGAAGTCTGCATTTTATCTTCACTGACAGCTTGTAAATTCAAACGTGGCAGCACAAGGCCTGTACTGCTTCAACATGCAGAAAGAGACAAGTTTAGGTGTGAACTGGATTAAACGGTTTACACCAAAGACAATGTTTGTGTTATTTCTGTTGTCAATTAAGTGTCATTCCCTGCGCTGTTGTGATTTTCAAGGAGACTGTTTTTACATCTCATCACTTTCCTTGTATCCTCTATTCTATTGCCAGCCATTCCAACTACAGACCTGAACAGGATACTCATCTGTCTGCTCTTCTTTCCTCTCTCCATTAAACATTTCTGTAAGCGATGTGATTTTATTTATTAACAGTGCTCTTGTGTCCCTTTTTGCTCTTTTCCACAAAGCTTCTGTTAAAGACCGATAACTGCTGCCTGATATTAATCATTCTGGAATTTGATTGATGTAATGAAGTCTGAGAATAATAGGCAACAGTAAAAATGTTAAAAAATAGTGTATTTTTGTGTGTGTGAGTGGACACATGAGCCCTGTGGCAATTGATGGAACATACCAAATACTGGCCAAGGAGAGGGGGGATTCGTTGGAATGTATGCGCAGCATGTTGTGCATACATTAAATTCTCTCTTCTTTACCAGTTAGTGAAAAATGGTATGCAAATGTTTGAGTGAAGTGTTAAGTGATTAAAAAAAGAGGCAACATCTTTTTTTAAGATGAGAAAAATGTGAAGATAAATGCACCTGCAAGTGGCGCCCTCTGATGTTTACTTCTGGACCTTTTTTTCTGGCTTTTCTATCTATGTGTGTGCATATGGTTCATGTGTACATGCATTTGTGTGTTTCTCGCTTTGAAATTGAAATGAGTTCCTACATTAATATTGTTATACTAAACACTGAGACAGGAGAAGGACTCTGAATGCGAGATGTTTAAGTACAGAAGGAGAAAGTTGTTTTGTTTTGGGTTTTTTTTTTTTTTGCTTTTTAATTAAAGCTCTCTGGAAACAAAACACTGTAGACCATGAACACTATTGCTAGCAATGTTGCAATTCCTACTTAGGTTGAATATTACTATAAAAAGCACCAAATGGAAGACTCGGTAGTATGAAAGGAAATTTTGTTAAACTATTGTTTTATTATAGATTCTTATTTCTGAGGTTTAAGAAAACTAAACAATCCCACTGCACATAAATTCTAAAATAAAACTTGAGGTATGTAAGTTAGTGCCTGGATTCAGCAAAATATACAGTACTTTTAGACCCGAGGACCAGGGATTTTTATGAAAAGCCCATTACTGCATGTTGATCATTGTGTATATGTTTCTATTGTGCTGTTGTCATGTCACAGCTCTGACATTTACACTTTAGTTTTCTGGTCCCAGGCTGATGTAGGTAAAACAAAAAAACTCTCTCTCTCTATCTCCAGTTCTCTTCTGTCTGTAAAGGGCTTTGAAAGGCATTTGAAGCATTAACCTCTTTTTCACATGCATTATGCCTATTACATCAGACCTGCTGTTTACTGTTATTAAATGTTGTTTCACAGTTGTGGCAGTACAAGTGTTATTTTTGGTTTTATGCCGAAACTTCAGTCCTGCTTTGATCTGCTTTTGTGTTTTTATTGTAGTGTAATTCTAAACTAAACATTGCCCCTCCTCTTGCTTGTAATTTGGGGACGAAAATGAATAATTCTTTCACTGACTTTTTCTTTTATGTTGTTGTTTTTCTTATTTCTAATATTTTCTTTGATTGCCTATTATATAATATTTCTTTTGAGAAAACCTTTGATTGTAGATATTGACCTGTAAATAATTTTTAAATGTACAAATGTTTGGCTCCATTTTCATGTTTGCACCACAGTCATGTATGTAATTTATGCAGGCTATTACTTTCTGGAGTAGACCTGTTATATTGTGATTCTGCTGTCTGTCCAGTTTGCTTTGATTTGGCTGAGCGGTGGATACACTTCTCATTCAGGTGTTTCAGTGTTTCATGTTCAAATTTAGCAAAGAAAACGAGCCTGGACTCTGACTCGTCCTTTTCATATCATCCAATTTAAATATGTAAAAATCACCTGATTATTATTATTATTATTATTATTATTATTATCATTATTATTATTATTATTACTATCATTATGTTATTAAGCATGGATTTCTATGGACCTAACATATGATAAACATTGTGATTCTATAATTCAGTGGTCTTGTTTTCTTTACATTGTCATTTGTGTGTGCACAAGTGTTGGAGCACAAATATCAAATACTTTTTTTGTTGAATCTCTCTCTCTCTGACACTCCCACAAATACATGCATTACATAAGTTTAGTTTAGAATTAGACGGCAAAGTCCCTAGAATAAATCGACAGATATTTACCTGTTTCAGAACTGGTGCTTGTACACATATGTCAGTAGGTGATGATTCTCTTACATATTTTTTTCATATTTATTGATGAGGCAGTGATGTGCAAAAGTCTTGAGCCACCCACTAACCCACCACCTACTATTATATGTTGCTAGGAAAATGAGTGAAACATGCAAAAACAGAGTTTGTGCAATTCTAATGAGCTTGAAAGTCAATATTTGATTACTTTTATTCTCCAGCTCAGCCTGACCTCTCTTAGTCAAGCTTTTTTATCATTTCTTGAAATAGTCTTCAGGATTATTTCCCCAGATTTCTGCTTTGGCCTTGGCTGTATTTGGTTTTTGTGTAATTTGGAACACCTCACCCTTCTTTCCCTTTTCCTCTTTCTAAAGAATAGCTTCTTGACAGCCACTCTTCACACTGAGACCATTTCTGATGAGGCGTCAGTTAACAGTAGATGGATCAACTGAAGGTCCTGATCCACTTGTCAGGTCTTTGCTGGATTTCTTTTCTCAAGGACGTGACTTTCAGACACCGTTTATCTGCTGTAGATTTTTACGACCTGATACTTCTTTTGTCCTCCTCTGATTCAGTTTTCCTCAGATTTTTTTTGAGGACAGACTCCACATCATGCTGAGATATGCACTTAAAGAATCACCTTGCTGGTGTAAAAATACTATATTATGCCTGTTAAACTGCGTTATCTTCAGTTTTTTGTTTCATATATTCAACCGAAAAAAGAGTATATGTTTTTTGCAACAGGCTACAAGTAACAAAGTAGCCACAACAATGGTTCATCCTTTCAGTTAGATGCCTTTTTAAATATTTGCATAATTCATTGGTCAATGTTATGTGGCTTAACTAACATACAAACAAAACAAAAAAGCTGCAATCCTCTGATAACGGTCATGCACAGGAACTGCCTTGAAAATGAGTGTAAAAAGCCAAAACTTTGCAAGACCTTCAAAAAGACATTTTTAAGGTCTTTGAAAGAAATTGCAAGAAAGTCTGGCTCCTTGGAAGCAAAATGTGAAGATGAGCAGGATGGCTCAAGTCTTTTAGAGAGGACTTGTATTTGTGCAAAGTAAAGAGAAAAATTATTTCTTAAACACCCAGATACCAGCTTCAAAATATCATTTTTACTCTGCAGGTGTTGGCCGTGATAAAGAGCTGCTTAAGAATCATTAACATAAATGATGGGAAAAAAAACAAGCATCTGGATTTCCAGTCAGTTGCATTCTCATGTGCTCTGACAGTATAGGTTTCAGGCTACACTGTAACAAAAGTCAGTAAAATATACAGCAAAACACTCAAATTCCAACGGTAATGGGCGTAAAACCAAAAACTTCCTTTTACTGTATTAAATAGATTGAATAACCGTTAATTTTGAGACTGGATAAAACTTTGTTTTTACTGTAATAAAATGTTGAAATTATAAATATTGTCTGTGAAAACAAATAAATATGCATACATTTACAATTAAATATTGTAATGTTGAAAATGTCTGAAAAACTTAGATTTTACGGTATTATTTGAGTAAAACTACATGTTTTGGGGTTGTGCACATTGCAATTCACAGTATAAAGCTGTGGATTTTGCAAACAAAACCATTCATTTTACAGAAGCAAGATATTAAAATAGGGTCCACTGTAATAATACAACCAGTAAATACCTTAAAAAAAAAAAAAAGCAAATAGCAAATATCAGCAGTGAAAGACAATAAAATTGATAGTATTTTTTTTTTTTTTTTTAATTCAGATACTGATATACTGATTAAAAGTTAGGCCTGCAGTATATCATTGTTAACCTTCTGATAAAAAAAATCAACAGCAAAAGAAGATGTTAAAAATAAAGTTCATGGTTGTGAATAAAATTGATTTCAATAATCTTTTTAATTATTATTTTAAAACAACTTTATGTTGTTGTGTTCACGCCATATTATCAGACCATAAGTGGGTGCCTTAAATTTCGAATTTGTTTGATCGCTGTTGATTGGTAGCTAAACTGCTGGTAAACTGTGTACAGACTTTTTACGTTCGAATTGCAGAGAAAAAAATTCTGTAGCAACATTGTGCAGTATAAGCGAACCATTTCACCAAAAAGGGGACGCAAGGCAAGACGTGGCTGCAGCGGTCTGCAGACATGACTTCTGATCAAATTGAAACTCCTAAAGAAACAAAGAGCGACATTACATTGCGGGATGACGTCACCTGAAAATGACCAATAGCGCGGCGCGCTGCTCTCTTTTTTCATGCAAGAGACTCAAGTTGGCTTGCTAACGGACACAGTTTTGAACTTTTATATTAGCACCATTTATTGCGGCTTGGACCACAGCATCCTGTACAATTAGAGGTGAGGTGAGTACATGCAACTTCAAGTTATCTCTGTTATAAAAATCCACCAACCCAGCGTTTATAGATAATTTTAGCAGTTCGTTTTTTTTTTTATGAGTGAGGTTGTGAATTTAGTTAGCATTTGTGAGTTGAGTTAGCATTACTGTCGCATGGGAAACATTGCTCTGGATTAGTTTCTGTGTTTGGCGTGCTTAATTCGCTAGGGAGGAATTACCAAAGTACATGAAGTTATGTTAACCTGTAATTTCTGTGGTAAGGTAGTTCAGTCATCAAGGGGCTACATGCTTCATTGTAAACTGCATCGGAATGAGCCACGTTGTTTCTTTCGGTGTATTGAAGCAGGCTGCAAGCAGACATACACCAGGTATGGCTCGTTTAAGGCTCATTTTACCGAAGACACTCTGCCCCACCCATGTCACTGGTGTGGCGGTGGTTTCTTCGTTTGCATGTGCAATGGCGATGTGTCAACGTCAGTGTCAGAACTCCAAAGAGTTAATAGCTCATCTGAAAGCCATATTGTGGAAGGACACGTGGTCACTTGTCCAGTAAGAGGATGCACAAATACCTTTAGAGTTAAATTTTTACTGCTCACATGTCACGTAAACACAGAGAGTTTTCAGACAGCAGCATTGGTAATTTATATAGAGAGTCTGCATGTCAATCATCATCTGTTCCAACCACATCAGATGACTTTGTACCCTTGATTTCCGAGCCTGCTGCACAGTCTATTACAGATGAAGATAACATGGAAATACCCCTGAATTCTGTGATCTTTTTTCTGAGAAACGTTTTACTATTCTACTTAAAATTGCAGGGTCAGTTTCTACTGCCTGCTTCAACCATACAAACATTGTGGAGGAAATGCAGAACATACATGAGTTGGGACAGACATACAGTTTGGGTAAACTTGCATCACTGTTAAAAGATGACACATCATTATCAGAGGAGGACATCAACAAAGTCTGCGAGTCTGTCAAAAGCTATGATCTTTTTTCTGCATGTCATACCGGGCCATTGAGGACAGTGCACTCCAGAGCTCAGACCTTTAAAAAAGCCTTCAACTATGTGGAACCAAAGAAAATATTTTTAGGGAGAGATGAAAACAGAAAAGATAGGTTTGCCTATTATGTGCCTTTAAGAGAGACTTTGAGATGTCTGCTAGAGTCTGATCTGTGGCAGAAATCAGAAGAGCCCTCTACTGAGCCTCCTGCTGATGTTCTGTGTGACATAAGTGATAGTAAGCTGTTTAAATCAAATGATTTTTTTGGTCAAAACCCATCATGTCTCAAGCTAGTACTCTACCAGGATGCCTTTGAAGTTGTTAACCCTTTAGGCTCTGCAAGGACAAAACACAAGGTATTAGCTGTATATGCATCAGTGGCAAACTTGCCACTTCATGTACGCTCAGACACAGATCACATGTCTCTTGTCTTACTGTGCAGGGAGAAAGATTTTAAAGAGTTTGGTCATGCTAATGTGTTCTCTGAATTACTGGCAGACTTGAAAAATTGGAGGACAGTGGGATTGTTGCATCAGATGAAACTAGAGTCAAAGGAACTTTGTTTTGCATTGCTGGTGATAATCTGGGCTCTCACTGTATTGGTGGCTTCACTGAAAACTTTAGTTCTTCAAAGTACTTCTGCAGGTACTGCCTGATAACGAAATCTGAATTTCAGGGTGCTGACCCAAATCTGTGTGGACCAGAACGTACCAAAGAGAACTACAACTCTGCTGTTGATCGCCTCCAGATTGACAACACACCAGACGTCGAAGGAGTGAAGTTCAGGTCAGTGTTCAATTCACTGAAATACTTCAACGTTTGTATGCCAGGCTTGCCACCATGTCTAGGTCATGATATCTTTGAGGGAGTTTTGGCTTACGATGTGGCACTGTATCTGAAATACTTCATAAAGACAAAAGCATGGTTCACTTACTCCACTCTGAACCGACGCATCAAACAGTTTAGTTACCATGCCTCTGATGCTTCTACAAAGCCATCTGAGGTCAGTCCTCAAGCAGCTAAACTCTCAGGACAGGCTATACAGAACTGGAACTTCCTCCGATTGCTGCCTCTCATAGTTGGTGACATAGTGACAGACCCCACAGATGATGTGTGGAACTTAACTCTGCAGCTGAAAGATATTGTAGACATGGTGTGTGCTCAGAAAATTTCAGTGGCTCAGGTAGCATATCTTGATATTCTTATTCAAGAATATTTAGAGTCAAGAAAAGCTCTGTTCCCAGAATGCAACCTGAGACCAAAACACCATTTTCTACGCCATTACCCAGCACTGATTCTGAAATTTGGCCCACTGATAAGATTATGGACAATGCGCTTTGAAAGTAAGCACAGTTATTTCAAGAGGTGTGCCAGAAATCTGAAAAACTTCAAAAACCTCTGCCATACACTCTGAAAGACATCAGATGTTTCAAGCCTATCTTGCAGCAGGGTCATTGTGTCAGTCTGTCTTGAAAGTCAAAGATGGTTCTCCATTTTACTCAGTGCTGTACAGTAAAGCCATTCAAGAAGCAGTTCAAATGTTTGACTTAAATGAAACCAATACAAAGGTCACAGTAGAAATGATGTACAAGGGAACACAGTACAAGAAAGGACACTTCCTTGTCACAGGGGCTCTGACTCTGTTGAGTTTGGTGAAGTAGTTCTCATTTTGATTAAGAATGACAGTGTTTATTTTCTGGTGTCTTTGCACGTGACAGAATACCATTCTCAGTATCATCTGCACTCAGTGAGAAAGGAAAAGAAAAGATGCAGTGTGTGAACATCATTGACTTAATTGATTTCTATCCATTAACATCTTACATGAAGTATGGGTACCAAATGGTTCCATTGAAACACAGTGTGCTGTCACAATAATGGTGCTGTTAGTTTGGTACTTACGAAACACTGTATAAAAGTGTAGTATCAAGCAAGATCAGCTTCATATTTTAAGACCAAAGGTACCACTTGGTGTATATTGACCTTTATTTACATTCTTTTATCAGACATCTCGGAAATGGGGGACAGCATAAGAAGTTCCATTACTAAGGTGCTGCCGGACCTGTCTGTCTCAATCCTTGAAATTGTACTGGAGGCACTACAATCATTAGGAGTGGAGACATCTGAGGACTTGCAGTTCATCAGTGAGACTGATCTGAACTCTGTCCTGAGACCAGTTCAGGCAAGAAAACTGCTGGCTGCCTGAAACAAACCAGTAAGTATTATGATTTCATTGCACAATAGCCATGAAGGGCTTTCTGTTTTTTTCTATTATGCTTTGCCAAGGTCCAAAAAGTACAATTAATCTATTGTTTGTGATATTGTTTTACAGCACCAAATATGGAAATTTCAAGCCAGGCCAGCATATCGTCTCCATCTTCTTGCTCCTCATTTTCTGCCTCCCCTCACCCAGTCCAATATATTCTCTAGACTGGGTAGATAACTTTAAATTCAAGTGAAGATTTTCCAGAAGACTTGATCCAGTGTCTTCAGAGAGAGAAAAGACCAAAGCCTCGACTGCGGAGGGAGATGATCCGCATCATTGTGAAGGAGATGATGAAAGCCTGTGCCTCTCCAAGTAGAAGAGCCTCGACTGAAATTGCAAAAAAACTGGTTGCGATGTATCCCAAGTCACTGCAGGATGTCATAGAGGGGGATGTGGTAGGACAGGGGTACCACTCTTTGGTAAAACAGATTCAGGCACGAATTGAAAATGTGAAGAGGTCTACTTTACCAGTGTTACAGAAGCGCAAACAGGGAGGATCAGATGACACCGATGAAGTGACACCTGAAAAGTGAGCATCTGTTCAAGACACATATGGCTGCATAAAGTGGGACATGAAGTTTTGCCAGTCAGTGAGACACTGGAAACCCAGCAGGAGAAGAAGGAACGTATGAAGATTCTCATTGAACAGACAAGCTTCAGTCATGAAGAAGTAAAAACTCTAATGAAATGCACCTACTACTCTCAGCGCAAAGCAATAAACAGCGGAGCAGACATGCAAACCCTCAAAGAAGAGTGGCCTTTTTTGTTTCAGGCGATTGGAATGACAGTCCATTTTGAAGAACTTACTGGGGTACCGCTGAAAGAGACTTTCCTCACCAGTCTGGAAAAGAAGGAAAACGGCTTCTGGACTTTCTGAAAACCACTTGTGCAGACAAGAGCAAGCGTGTCTTGGAGGCTGTCATAAAGCTTCGAATGCAGAGGGGACAGCTGAAGGGCTGCTCAGAAGACGTGAAAGATATGATGCTCCTCCTCCTCTCCTATTTTGATGAAAAAGAGGAGACCCTCTTCCACTATGTTGATGAAACATGTCTGGCAAAAGAAGTCCAAGTGGAAAGCCTGCCTGTGACACCATGTATCATTGTTTGTGGTGAGTTGAAAATCAGTACAGTGTTATGCTATATTAAATGTCTGCACTTTCACTATTTTAAGACACATTTGAATGGTAAAGGGGTTTTACAGTTAATTCTTTTACACTTGTATTTCATTCCAAGGATCCTCCTGCTTTGCATCGAGACTGTTCATGCTCAGCATTGACCACAAAGTTGTAAATGACCAAATAACTGACTTCATCTCTGCAATCTGTCTGATGCTTGGTAGCTACTACTGCCTGAACATCCACTATCCCTGGAACTTGGCTCCACACTTGAATTTCTTCAGAGGTAATTCTTTTACTTTTCCCTTGCCTTTCCCTTTTTTTTTTTTTTTCATTGTATAGTGTTTTATTATGGATTATTGTGTTTATCAAGGTGTTTCTTCAACATTAACCCAGAGAGGGAACAAAAGTTGAAAAAACTAAGAAGAAGACACTGCATGTGAACCCAAGAGTACTCACCCTCATCGCCGATCTCTCTGATCACAGTGGCGAGAGACCGTTTAAAGACATTTTGAACAGATCGGTACAGTCAGTTTAACTGTACCTTGACTGGGAACTACTGTGTTGTTTATGTTTTCAGTTATCCCAGCTGATATTGAGTACTGTGCTCTTACCTGATTTCTGTTATCACAGGCATGCTTTTCAGAGGTTTTGACCATATATCTTTAAACAATCCTCTAACTGGGGATTGTTACTGAGAACTGTACTTTTGATGTTTCAGAGATGTTCTATATTCTATACAACAGAGTTTAAACTATTTGAATTTTGTATTGCCCTAATTAGCAAACAAGTTAAGTGTTGCACTGAACTGTTAACATTGAACTTTAAACAGCAATGTCTGTTGCAAACATTACTTGACTTTACTTGTTATTATAGCATTTTGTAACTGTACGTTTCTGCAAAAGTGATGTCGCAAGCTTATGTGCTTGTTCAAATTCATGTTTTCCTGAAAATGGTTAATATACATTTGTTAGTTGACTATAAGTGTAGACCTTAAGCAGTTTTGGCTTTCTTTTTCATAATGCCAGGAGAAGCTTTAGATGCTTGTTTTGCCTTTATTTGTTTAAAGCAATATATTTGACTAGCAGCAAGTGTGTGGAGGTCAAAATATGTTCAAGACAATAAAAATGTCAGTGAAGGACATCTGAAATTCTGTTGCAGTGGTTTTCTGATGCATGTGTTTTAAGGTTTAAGGGTGGTGGCACAGCTAAGACCCAAGAGTCTCTTTCAAGGTTAGTAAAGTAAACGGATTCAAGAAGATATTATACACATTTCTTTGTTGTCTGTCTCTAAATCTTATTTTGTCTTTATTATGTTTAAAAAGGTTTGTTTTGTTCCTGCCCTTTTCAGACACTGAATTTGAGCAGAAACCATAAGGATACTCAAAGGACCTGTGACTCTCAGGAAATGGTGAGATTTCAGGTCATAATCTTTTTCCTTTTTTTTTTTCCATTAAATTCATTTTCCTTTTTCCTTTACAATATTGCTGTTTTGTTTTTGTAAACAGCATCAAATGAGAGGACAGATGAAACAGTTTCAAGACAATGGCAGGAAAAACATGCTGAAGATTGAAACAAACCTTGGCTGGAAATATTTGGTATGTGTTTTACCGTAAATCAAATTGTTGAAAAACATTCAGCTACACTGCAACACAGGAAACTTGATTTGCACTTATTTTGTTACTTTAATTTCTTGTCTCATTATTTTGTCAGTTATTATTGTTTATGGTGTATGCCCTTCTTGTTTTCTTTCTGAATGCAGAAGGTATCTAGCCAGTCCACAAGAAATGCACCCCATGAGACTTCTGGCAGAAATGATGGCGCCTGTATTCTTTGGTTTCCCTAAACATCACACCCTGCCTGTTTATACGAGGCTCTTCAATTAAGTCTGCACCCAAAGATTCAATAAGAGGTAAGCAGTGGTATTATTCAAGTTTTGCTAAAGAAAGATGGACAGGAGACACTAATCTTAATCAGCCGAGCTCAGGTTCATGTCCAGGTGAGCAGTTTCATACGCTATAAAATGTAGATTGAATGATAGGTCTCATCACCATGCATTCAGCCATTAACTTCAAGTTCTATGATAAATCAATAGGAAACTTAATACGTTTTCCAACAAATTATGATTGTGATTAGGGCTGCGTTGTCTATGTATCACTTTTACATAAGTAGATTCAAAGGATAACTATTGCCAAAACGCAACCTGGGCTGTTTTTTTTTTTACTGTATCGATTTTGATGCGCCAAATTTATGCCCTGGCCCCTAGTATTCCCATTCACTGGCTATTGACCACAAAACAAAATCACGGTCAATCTCAAAAAGCGGCTTGTTTGTCGTAATTATGCTTTTAGATATATGTTTGTCTCGTTTACAGTAAAAAAAAACAGCCCAGGTTGCATTTTGACAATAGCTATCCTTTAAGAACTGTATATTTTACACTTAAGAAATCATTTATCATTAGATCTGTTTTTGGCAGCACGTTTTGTTCATTTCTGTGCATTTTGCTCAAGCACTGATCAAACTTTGTCCATTTTTTTGCTGCAGAGGGATCCTGCCAGTCCAAAGTGAACTCCTGATGGACATTGAAGTACTCCTGCAGAGCTTGTATCTTCGACAGCATTAGAAACTCCACTGAGTCCTTTCCTTCACCAAGGCAGGACCCAGTGAGTACTGTTGATAGGTCAGGGGCAGGTAATATTTTGTTTCATGTTTATTCATTCCTCCATGGATTACCAGCCATATATATGGACACATGCTGTATTCTCAAGATCTATGCTGTTTTGTAGGAATAGAGAAAATGATATGTTTATTCTGTTTTCAAATAGTATGTCAAATTTTCTCATTGTTTATCAGTAATATTCACTACCTTGGCTATATATGAGCATCTTTAGGTTTTTCTATATTTAGCGGTTGCAAATGTAAAATGTACGGTAAACCATTATGTTCCTCATATTGTACTGTATTTTTAGCACGGCAGCTGTGGTTGCCAGGAATTTACCGTAAAATGTATCTGGTCAAAATAAAATGCTGTAATTTGTTATACAATTTCACTGTGTTTTTTACTGTCAAAGGTTTTAATGGTTTAACATATTTCTGTTATTTTTACATTTATTTACAATAATAGGGTCTATCCTATTACTGTTAAATTAACAACAAATTACTGTAAATATTATTATATCATAACCTTTTTTTACTGCAAATATCCGTAAAAGCTATGGAAAGTTGCATTTTTACATTAAATTGCTGTATAATTGACAAATATATTTGTTTTTTTCTATCATGATTTTGGTAAAATAATCGTTGTCTACCTTAAAATTTAGGGTTACAAAACCAGTATACCGTATTGTCTTTTACAGATTCACATTTTTTCACGGTATATTCCTGGCTACCACAGCTGCCGGTATTTTACCGTAAATTTGACAGTTTTTTTTTTTACAGTGTACATTAGCAGTGTAGCTTCATAACAAACTGCAGCAGTTATGTAACGACAAATACAACTGCAAAACTAATCAAGAAATAAGAAGTGCAGCAATGCTTGAAGCTTTTTGCTTCCCTGTAAAAAAAAAACAAAAAAACAAAGTAGTCTCACAAGCTGGTAGAGGAGAGTTCACAGAAGTGAGGCAACTTTATTTAGAGGGAAAAGAACACAGGAGCAGTTTGCCCTTTCTGTTGATTCAGTGATGAGAGCACACCGTCATGGCTCCACTAATTACTGGAGTAGCAGTCACATACTTGCTTCTTTATGTTATTCAGCGTAATTATCTCTTTCTAGATCTTCCCTGTGTCTCTGTCTCAGAATAACCTTTTCATTACATTTGTCCTCTGTTTTTCTTTTCTCCCCGTCTTGCTCTTTCTTGCAGGCTCATTTATTGTTTCTGTGTTTCCCTTTTCTCTCCTCCACCCACACAAATTTTTATCTCTGATGACATTTTCAGTCCAGTGGCTTTAGAAACAAACTGCACAGACTGTAATTCTTGTTGCTCTGCTAATCTGCTTTCTGCTGGAGACAAAGAATGACCAAGGGCCGCTCGTTAATGTGCCATTGTTTCGTTTTCCCTGCACCAAGATCAGACTGGTTACTGATAAATTCAAGAAAGCCACAACTCGTGTTTTGTGTATAGAAGAAAATTAAATGTTGACAGAAGAGTGTTACACTTGGCTGGGGGAGCTAGTATCTTTTGGAAAGCTAAAACGGGCCACATCAGTTGATGCATGCAGTAGGAAGAGAAAGTTCATAAAGAATTGGATGAAAATGCACGCATGCTGTCTGAGGAATGCTAATGCCTAGAAATATGAGTTACAGAATTTGAATAAACTTTCTGCCCAGCAAGTGAAATCTTTTATTTGAGTTTTTGTCAGAGCGAAAGAGGATACCATGGTTACTCATACACATACCATCAGACATGTAGCACATGCTGGAAAGCTCAAAGGTCAAAACACAACTGAGTTCCCTTTTCAATAGATGTTTCCCTTTCAAGTCTAAAACCAACATCTCACTTTCCTTGAATCAGTATACAGAGATAGCCTATCTTAATCAATCGATGTGCATACACATGTAAAAATCCTGGAATACACACAGTGAAATTTATCTGACTGCAGTGCTTCAGTCAAATTGATCTGCCATTGATTGTTACAGTGGATGATGGGATAATTCGGCAGTATGAGCTGTATTCATTTGAAACATTACTCTTACCACTAAAATATTTTTGCAGACAAGATAGATGCAAGTTATTTTTGTTTGCAGTGAAAAGTAACACAAATAAAGAAAAACATCCTGGAATGCCCTTCATTTAAAACAAGGCTAAAGGCATTGTGCCTACTGCATCTTTCCTGTGACGCTTAAAGTAATTTATGTACGGATGTATAGTGGTTAAATTTCACTTCCATGACACTGCATTTTGTATCTAAAAGTAGGCACAGCTTATTAATCATCGTAATTCTAGTAGGAAAAGATTTCATAATTGGTGCTATTATTTTTTTTACGTAACGTTTTTTCTTCTTGTTTACATGATGTCTTGCTGGTGCTGTGTCGACTCACTGACAACCTGTGGAAGGAAAAAAAAGGGAACACCGTAAATTGATACGAAAGGGAAACAATCTATTTTCGCTATGCGAAATGTCTGCATAAACGGTATGAGAAAACATCCCATCTGCCGAGGTAGTCTGACAATAAAGTTCTACTTAAGCTTAACATTCAGTGCAGGTGTTATGCTTAAGGTGAAGGACTGTGCTGGGACCAACTGGAGCGCTGACAGTGAAGGTGCTTGCTCAGGGAAGCCGGTGCTGTAACTTTCATGAAAGTGTCTGTACCCGGATTGATTCAAACTACAAGATTTCAGGGATAACGAAGAGAATAGAAGCTAAAACAGCTTTGCTACTGTGTTGCCACACTTTTATGTGTAGACAGTTATGAAAATGTAGTGGTTGTGATCGATATAAATGCAAGAAGGAAATTATTCTTATTAAATCTGGTAGCTTGTTTCAACCCGCTGATGTGAGCAGATAATCAAAAGGCAGGTGTGATACTGAAACCAGACTTACACATGAGGCATTAGCACCCTGGCTCATAGAATATTTAATCTGGATGAGAATATAATAAATCAGAAGGGTTTGGTTGAAAAAAATACAAGTTATAATTTACTAGTTCTTTTATAGTTCGTTAGGGTATATTATATTTGTGTGTATGCCTGTGTGTGCGTGTACGTGTGAGCTCAAACCTCTCCATCGCGGGTCTCAATGGTCTTGATGAGAACAGTCTTCTTGGAGTGAACCTCTGATGAGCGCTGATGCTGGGACTCAGGACTGGTCTCTGTAGGAACAAATTCACACATGCAGCTCTTTCATAAACTGCTTTAATTCTTTCTGCAGCTACACTGAGATAATTTAGTCACTGATATTAGTTTAATGAGTTTAATGAGCTTCGAACAATTTCACATGGCTTTAACATTAATGGAACATCCACACAACATTCTTGTGTGAATTTTAAGCTGCCACAAAGTGCTCAGATGGGAGGTACTGACAGAGACTAATTGCATCTTCTTACTGTTAACCCATTAAATGAAGAGGCTAAGTCATATGATTATTAATGACGGTTAATTCTTGCCTCCATTAACCACAGAGCCATGAAGGTTTTAGTCATATATCCCCACACAGTGGTCAGAATGTGTCACTGCAAAGACACTATATGTAATGCCCTTAAAATAGCAGCTACCATATACAGTCACAGCCTATAATTAGACCTTTTATCATCCCCCCTTATTGACTCATCTGGAACGCCCAATAGATTTTAATGGTATTTATGCGTGACAGGAATAAAGGGCGCAACTTCTCATACCTCTGAATCCAATGGAAGAATAAGCAGACTGGACAGGTATGGTGGTAGTGATTCTACAGAAAGAGGAGCATAACAAATCGGTAATGAGTACGACATAAATGCAAAATCACAAAAAATTAAGGTAGTTTTAGAACAGAAACACACCTGCTCTCCTCTCCTTCCAGCAGCTTGCGGTAGGTGGCAATTTCAATATCGAGGGCCATCTTCACATTGAGGAGGTCCTGGTACTCCCTCAGGTGGCGGGCCATATCATCCTTGAAATCAGTGTGTAAGAAGTGCTTAAAATATAGTTCTCACCAAACACAAAATCCTGCTACTTCTATTACCCAGTGTAAAATGTAAAAGCTCTGCATGACATATCTAAGCATATTACTTTCATCTTAGCAATATCTTCCTCGAGCCGTGTAATGGTATCTTGGTAACCAGTAGCCTCGCGGGCCGTGCGATCTTCCATGTCTCTCATCTGGCGCAGCAGAGACTCATTCTGAAAAGAAGCAGAGACATGAAGTCCTTGAAAATAAAGGATAAGAAGCTTAAAAGAGAGTAAACGCACCTAACAGAAACAGATGTTTATGGCTGTTTATGGCTGAAAATATGGTTATCAAGGAAATGTAAAGATGATATCAATCAGAAAGAAGAAATTTAAAATAAGAAGCAAAAAGATAAAGTCAGAAAGAGTGCTACAAATACTCACAGTGCCCTTCAGTGAGTCAATCTCGCAGGTGTAGGACTGGATCTGGTGTCTGAATTCCATGGTCTCCTGCTTGGCCTGACGCAGTGCATCATTGTTCTTGTTCACAGCCTGGTTCAGATCAGACACCTGAAGACAGAGGACAGGAGGATTAACAGTGCAACAGCTAAGAAATACTGTCTGCATTTTACATGTGCATGCCTCCACTCTACCTTAGACTTGTACCATTCTTCAGCCTCTGCAATGTTTTTGGCAGCAATGGCTTCGTACTGCATGCGGATGTCTCTCAGAGCAGCAGTGAGGTCGGGCTTAGACATATCCATCTGGATCTGCACCTGAGTGTCCTGAATCTGGCTCTGCAGCTCACGGATTTCCTGCAAGGAGTCCAGAAAAAGTCAAAATCCACTCGTTCCAAAATGATGAATAAGCAAACATGTGAGTAGCTATCGGGACATTTAAACAATTTCTGCTACTTCAGTTGACAAGTTAAAAATAATTGAACATGTGATAACATGTCAGATCAGAATATTTACATATAGAAATGTAACATGTCAAATTACAAATTCACCCGGCTGTCAATTGATGCATTCTGTTAGCAACAGGTTTTTTTTTTTTAAATTAACCAGCCTGGATTGCACTCAGTTGTTGTCTGATCTAACTGAAAGTTATAAATAGCTTTTCATCTGTTCACAGGCACACCCTCTTTTTCTCTGTCACACAACAGCTGACATAGTCTTTTGACCAATCAGCACTTTGGCATTTCTGGCAGGTCAAAGTTCAAGCAAAGAAGACAAAATGAGAAGAAGGGACTTCAGCTGTGCAGACATGTGTCTGAGTGTGTGGCTCAGAATATCATTTGACATCTGTAAGTGAATAAGGTTAGATCTTTCTGTTGCCCTGTAATAATTAAATGATTGTTAAATTTTCCTACAGACATGAATCTGTGTGGATGGGAACAATATCTGTGCTTTAACATCAGTAGTTTTCTTTAGGTGGGTTTAATTATGATATCTTTGATCTCATGAAGAGCTGCATGCCTGTGGAGACTCAGACCTAATATCACAGCACAGTATAGTAACACACACAGGTGTTATATGATACACTATACACCATCCTAGTGACACACATAATAGATATAGAGAGGATGGGTGGCTTTTACTGCTCTCTTATTTCCCAAGTGGTTGCTACAGCGAATGGATCGGATTTTATGCCAGATGCCATTCCAGACGCAACCCTCCCACCGCCTAATTGTGTGAAGCCAGCCAACCAAAACTGGTAAATCAGCAAACCTCTTCATGAATCTTCTTGAGGAAGGCAATCTCTTCTTGCAGACTCTCAATACGTCTCTCCAGGTCCAGCCTAGCGAGAGTGGCACTGTCCACATCCTAGATAAGAGGAGAGAATGGCAAAAAAGAAAATGACCAATAACCAACAGATTAAAAAAATATTAAAATAAGAAGAAAATTAAAGGAGAAAAATGACTGCTCAACCAAGGGAGACTGGTGCAAAGTTTCTCTGTTTTGGACTGAAGAGAAAATGACTGAGCTTTTGAGGAGTGATTTAAGGAAATAGAAGACTTACAGCTCTGAAAGCAGACAGGTTGTTCTCAGCTTCTTCCTTCTGGTGAATCTCTTCTTGCAGTCTGCCAGAATGACAGCAACATACAAAAAGGAAAAGAGCGAAAAAGAAAGCGGAAAGTTGAAACAAAAGTGAAGACAAACTGTTTGAGTGAACAGCTTTTCCCCCCGGGGACCACTTACTAGACAGATAAACTAGTTACCACCTCTCGGTCCTCCAGCCTTTCTGCTCTTTTCGTCTGTCAGTAAATTCATGAGAATAGAACCGGCATAGACAATGAAACATCAAAGTTCAAGCTTTTATTTGTATCCATGTCCACACACACTTCTGCACTTGCTCTTTGAGTCCTAAAGCTGTGTTGCAGCTGTCACACTGTCAGAATCAGAAGGGTAACAGTGTGAGAGCAACACAGGCCTGTCCTGGTGCAGTTTCCAGAATTAGCATTTCGCCATGCACTTTGAACAACTGGAAAATGCAGAAAAAAATGCCGTCATGCACCTCACACATAATCATTACCCACACAGATACACACAGCAGATGCTATTGGCAATTTTTTGCAGATTTGAATCATGTCATCGTCCATGGAAACGTTCAGTGAGAATGTTCAATGAGAATGTCAGCGTGCATGCGTTGCAACTGTTTGCAGGCTCTTTCCATGTGATATCAGAAGGAGCAGCTGGTGCTTTAACAAGTTTCACTGAACGCTTCAGGCAACCATTTAAGCAGGCCTGATACACAGAGAGCGAAGAGTCAGAGAGCTGTGTGTGTTTGAGCCTGTCTTTTGATATACATTTTATTTAAGTGATGCTGCATGCAGCATCTCGCAGTGACAGAATTTCACAGAGCTGATTTAGTCGCTCCAAATAGATTATTCAGAGATACACCCACACTGCAGCTCCCCGTGCTTTTCTCTCTCTCTCATGCTCACGTTCTGTCACATATGCAGTGCACATAGAAGAAATGTGTATCTGGTGGACTGGCTTTTGAAATTTTTTCTCTTTTTTAGATTTATTCTTCTTTAAACTTACCAGACAAACAGGGCGTGTGTATTCACTTATTTTTATCTGTCTACTTCTCTCATGTCTGACTGCTTTCTGTCGAGCTGAAACTTAATCTGTCTGTCTGTGAGTCTCAACTCTATTCCTATGAACCTGCAGATCTCTCTCTCTCTCTCTCTCTCAATTTTCTTCTGCTGTGTCTCTCGTGAATAAATTATAAAACACCTTTGTAAAAAGCCATTGGACTGTAACAATTACTGAAGCATTCCTATTCTCAAATCTCTCCTTTGTTACTTTGTTGTTTTCATTTTTCCCAAAAGAGGAGAGACACTCTTTAGAAATCAATGAGTTGTACTTGATCCCACTTGTTTGTTTTATTTTTAACACACTGGATAAAGCGTTTTAAAGTCTCCTCCCCCCCTTCTGCTTTCCCGTCTTCCGATTTTCTCCTTCTGTTCCATCTGATAGAGGTTTGGTCTGTTGCCAGCATGTGAGATAGCACCTTCCAGAGGGTGGGGGTGGGGGGTGGGGTCACAAATATTTATTGTATCACATGATTTTTTTTTTAAATGTAACAGAATGAGCTTGTCTTTAAGCAGAAAAGCTCAAATCCCCCATGTTTCAGTTCATTCAAACTATTCCATTCGTGTTTGGCTTTTAGACTTAACATGAGATTCCTGTGTACTCCTACATGTGAGTGCATGTGTTTCCAGTAGCTCACTTTTATTAAAGCCATATTACATGAGTCAGTTTTTTATATATTTTTTTTCTTTACTCATCATTTGTTCATGAAGATGTTTATCTACATATTGGCCCAGTCCCATTTATCCAAGCTTACCTGAGCTTAAGTTTCTGCAGGTCATCGGCCAGGTTGTCTCTCTCCACCTCCACTCTGGCACGCTGGTTGGTGAGGGCCTCTATCTGCCTCCTCAGCTCCCTCATTTCCTCCTCATACAGCTCAGCCACACGCCCAGGCCCCTCGCGGCCCCTGAGCTTCTCGATCTCCACTGTCAGCGCGGCATTCTGCTGCTCCAGGAAACGCACCTTCTCAATGTAGCTAGCAAAGCGGTCATTGAGGTGCTGAAGCTCGGCCTTCTCATTGGTCCTTGTGTTGAGGAAGTCTTGGTTCATGGCATCTGCAAGGTTGAAGTCGAGCTTCTCCCCGGCATAAGTGCGCATGGCCGTGGAGGAGCCGAGCCCGGCCCCAGAAGACAACTTGAAAGCTGGAATAAGAGGGAATGCCGGTGCTCTTGACTTCGTAGACTCTGCTAGACATACGGCTGGAAGCGGAGCTGTGGGCTCCTCCTAGAGAGGAGGAGAACATCGATGACAATGGTGTTGACCCAACACCAGAGCCAAAGGTGCGACGGTACGAGGAAGCACTCTGGGCTGAGGAGGCGTAGGACTTGCTCATGGCTGGTTTAGTTGTTGGTTGAGTTGTGGATTTGATGGAACCGCTTGAGGTGCTGAGACCCAACTGTCCCACTGGGCAACTGGGAAGAAAACTAAGTGAAGAAATGCTAGCCACTGAGTGCAACTATTTGTAGCTCTACCACCCCCACACCCACTCATAAACCCAACCCCTCCTCTTGATGTCTCTGTTCACCCCGTCTGCACTCTCACCACTCCACCCCTCCACTGTATCACAACCCCTTTTTTCATTGATTACTTTTGGCATTTTAAATCAGTCTGGAAGATTCCTTCATTGGTTAAGATGCATTATCAGTTCTTCAAATTTTACCCAACAGGTCTTTTTTTATATATTTTTCATAACTGCCTCATTAGTAGTGGCTTTTTAAACCCCAGATTTAAGGACATGAGGTGAAAATTAAATAGCTCTGGTAACCGGTGTTAATCAATGTGAAAATGAATCATAATTATAATTATGATTTGAGTTTTTCATTTTGCCTGTTCTAGCTTTATTTTTCTCTCTGTAGTTCATTGTAGAAGAAGTTCACTAAGAATGACTTTTTCAGGGTTTTAGGAAATTGCTCAGAGGACATTTTTGTTCAGTTTATTGTCATCTCTTGAGATGTTATCTGTTGGACTAAAAGCCTTTCTTTCATATTTCTTTATGCTCTTCAGCGATGCATTTTTGTCCAGCCTTCTTTTTCTTGTCTTTCAGCCTCTCCCTGCCCCCCTTGTTGCACCTTTTGCCAGCCCTTGATTCAGCTGTTGTAGGGATCTGGTTTCACGATGGCCTTCTGCATGTATGTCTGTTTGACGATCTGTGATCGAATGAATGAAAATCAGTCAGACAGTCCCTTCACTTTTGTGCAGAAAGTCTAATATAGGAAGTTTTGATCAAGAGCTGTGAGAAACACTGCATCACATTATGGTTATATTTTGTATAAAGCTTCACTTAGTGGAAATTGTCAGACTTAATTCAGTTTAGGCTAAAGAAACTGGCTCAGAAAAGCACATAACCAAAATTAACATGAATGATTGTTCTAAAATATGGCCAACATCATGTTAAAAATTATTACCATTTTGTGTTATAAGTACGTGGAAAGAATGTGTTCTGCTCTGTCCTAATGTAGCACATCAGAATTTATTATATGCATTGTTTAAATTAGTATAAAGCTATAGAGTTACAATAGAGTTATGTAGCCTTGGTTATATAAGAAGTATGACCGACTACTGCCGGGAAGGTCACACGCTCAGCTTTGTCATCAGAGCTCTCTACCCGACTCGCACACACCGAGAGCAGATGGATAAATCTGTGCGTATCAGCCGAGTGCTATCTTGTTACATGCATCCTGAAAATTTAAAATAATGAATGTCAATACAAGTTGCAACTTTGTGTAATTCCATATATGAGTGTTTTAAATTTGTCAAATTTCTCAGCTCAGGAAAAAAAGAAAGAATGAAAAAGAAATCCATCCCAAAAGGTTTTACCCATTACCACACTGTTCTGACATAATACACAATCACAATGCTGTCATTGCTAGCATATTGAAAATTCTTAGTTAGATTTCAGTGTAGATTGTGTTTCTGAATATTATATAAATGTAAATGTTATTTAAATATTATTTTGCTACAAGTAGAAAAGGTAAGGAAAGTCCAGCACTTTCTGAAATACATTTTTAATCCAGCGTTGTTGAAGGCTGGAGCCTATAGGATGAGGAAATTAATGTAATGATCTCACTGGCTACAGCTGAAAGCATTCTAACACTTGAGGAATCATTGCCCTCTCGTGTGTCATAGCTGAGTAATGATGATAAAAAGGATGATGATGACTAACTCTCGTTCTGTAGGATGCTAAATATTCCTCTGAGTGCAATCTACCAGATAAAAAAGCAATGCTTACAACAGAACAAAGGCATAAAGTACAAATATCTGAGCTGTTTTGCAAAATTTAAAACCCTGTCTGTAGAATTTCAGTCCTGAATCAAAGAGGAAACATGCCACTAATGTACGTGGGAGTTGTGGCTGTTGGAGGAGTTGTGTGTGGTCGTGCACATATTTGCGTTTCACAGAGCAGTCTGCATGTCAGCTGCAAATGGTGTCAACTCTATTTTTAGATTTCTCGTTTGAACTCTGTTTTGTGGCCAATGGACTGGAGATAGAGCTTGACTACTTTTACTGCCATGCTGTGAGATTATTGTGGCTGCTAATCAAAGTCAGATAGAAAATGTAAATAGGCCTGACCTAAATTGGCTCACTACACAAACTGACTGGTGCCAGGTCATTATTACCAGATAAGAGTGATTCAAGATGGATCTCTTGCATTATAAAAACAACCGCAACATCAACAAAAGTTTAATATTTAGTTGAAGCAGTCAAGCTGAAAAATGTAAGATATGTGTAAATGTAAAATTTTAGTTTTCACCATTTTGAATTTCTAAAGTCTGTTTGCAATTCTTTAAAAACCTAAAGAATTTATGAAAAGCACTTCTCTGTGGGAGCTCAACAGTTTTTTTTTTTAATTACAATTCTTTAAATATTCCTGTCACATTTCATGAGCTATAACATAATAACAAGGGATATCACAATTACTTTAGTAAAAGTCAGACAGCTTGTCATACATAATTAAGTCCCATCTTATCTTAATGACCTTAAAGTATCGTATCACCCCATTAGAGCTCTCAGACTGTTGGTTTACATGTGGTTGCTAGAGTATTTAAAATGGGAGGCAGAGCCTTAAGCTTTCAGGCCCCTCTTCGTGGAGCCAGCTCCCAGTTTGGATTCAGGATACAGAAAACCTCTCTGCTTTTAAGATTAGGCTTAAAACTTTCCATTTTGATAAAGCATGTAGTTCGAGCTGGATCATATGATTCCCATGATGCACCGGGGATTTTTTTTCTTTGCTCACCTTTTCTTCACTCTGTGTGTTTCTGCATTTAATCATTAGTTATTATTAATCTCTGGCTCTCTTCTACATTGTGTCTTTGTCCTGTCTTCTTCCCTTCACTCCAACCCGTCACAGCAGATGGCCATCCCTCCCCGAGCCTGGTTCTTCGCCTTTTCCTGTTAAAGGTTTTCCTTCCCACTGTGGCCAAAGTGCTTGGTCAAAGGGGGGTCACATGATTGTTGGGGTTTTCTCTGTTTCCTTTATATTATTGTAGGGTCTTCATCTTACAATATAAAGTGCCTTGGGGGAACTAAATAGGGAAATACATTTATTGAAATTCATTTTTGATATTAGTATTGATCTGTCAGTCTAACACTAAAATCCCATTTTTATTATTTACAAAAAAAACTTCATATATAATGTTCATATGTACATGTCTTCATATGTAATGAATCATAATAGGTGATCTGACTTTTCTGAAGTTGATATCATATGAATCCATATGAATCATATGAATGAAGTACTTAATTTAGTTTAATTCTTTGGCTTACGACTTATTATTTGTAAAACAAATGACATTTCCTTTACCCTCCACTGCCAGCTTCTTTAGTGGTGATTAGCACATTTTAGCATGCTGACATGACAAAGAAAACAATCGTGATCATGATCAAAATTAGCAACGCACTAATTGTTAAATATTACCATGTGAGCATTGTTCTCGTTGGTAGGATGCTAGCATGCTCACGATGTTATATAGGAGTATTTAACTAAAGTGCAGCTCAGTCCACAGTCAGACACTGGGAATCAAGGACTTGTAAGGCTCCCTTCCAGGGCCATTTGATTGTTCCATTGCCAAAATCCCATCAAGTCTGGGTAAGATCCCTGTCTAGAATTGGACCCAAAAACATATTGTGTTCTAATGATACCATTACTGAACATGAATCCTGTGGTTTATTTCCTTCAATTTTCCATCCAGTTGCAAACATCCATCAGAAACGACGAGGGGGCTTTTCGCCCCAAGAAATAATGTAGGGACACCACCAGAGGTGATGGGAAAAATCTGATATGTGCTCGATGTGACTTGACTGTGGCATCTGCTGACGTGGCAGGAGCAGTCATCCAGGTGTTTTCCCGTTAAAGAACACATCATTAGCTCAGGACAGAAAATGAGCTACCTACAAGTTGCCTAACAACCCCAGATTCATAACTATTACACCATGACCCATAGCCTAGAAAAGACACCCTTAAATTAGAACCAGATCCCAGAACGGCTGGGAAAAGCATTATAATACAGACACATGCACGCACCAAGTCTCAGAATATCAACAGTGCATAGCAGCCGAACCCTTTACTCAGGGCATGTCACAATTCTATTTTGGAAGTAGGATGCAACACTGCAGTATAAAAATATCAGCAGTAATTTCCCCATACCCCCCCCATACAATACAGCTTTATGCCTGTGTTCAACTCTTAGTTGGGAAATACCCAGCCACTTTAGATATTTGGATTCTAATCCTTACACAGCACCCCCATGGAGGGTCTGGCTGACCCCAAATTTATCTTGGTTTGCATGACAACGACCCCAAACAGCCAGAGTAATAAAGAACAAGCCTATCTTCAGCAACAAGAAGGTTAAAGTGTCCTTCAAACGATCATATGATCTCCCATATGTCACCTTCCTCCTATAGGACAGCACTAATGTCAACCTCAGTAACAGAAGGATCCGTGTCGATCTATATCCAAGGCAGAACTGTGGCAAATTCTTAGACCCTGTGGAATGCTTGGGCAGTCAAAAGCCATGCAACGTGATGGCATGATGGGAAAATGGAATGATGTGAATACTGTTTGGGGATTGTTTTTTAAAGACTGAAACTAGAGAACATATAGACGACCTGTAAGCTTTTGTGGGAGTCCTGGAGAATCGTTACATAGCCCCTGTTTTATGGATACATTGTACATGACGGTGAATACACTTACAGTTTGGAAAAATGAAAGAAAAAAACAAAAATTAAAAATGAAATATGATATAACTAGCATCTATAGGTGATTAGGGGTCAGGCGACTTCATCATTCATGAACGCAGAATGCTTGTTGCCCTGCAACCACCCAAACATGCATACACACATGCCAAAGAGCTGAGCTCTAGCATAAAAGTGACTCTGGGACTAAAAGGATCTGAGTAAAGGCGAAGGGAGGAAAGAGACGTTCATGTGTATTTCTGTGTGTGCAGTATGTGTGCTTGCACATTAGTGATTACATACAAGTGTGTAACAACTTTATAGACCTCTTTTACAAGAGAACCTGTTCCAGATTTTTTTTGGGTCTATCACAGGAGAGAGATATGATATCAAATGCCAGCAGAACCACAATGTGCCTGAAATAGAGAGCAGCAGGCTCCGCATCAAACCATGTCAAACCATCAAATCATGAGTCACGCTAGATAGAAAGGCTACTTCCTATTTTATGAGACCCCAGTACAGCAGACAGTCAGCTGCTAAAATGAAGAGAATTTGATGGTCACAACAGGTATGCATTTAAAGGTGTAATGCAAATTTCATGACACACTTTCACATATTATATGTTACCGACCAAACTGTTGCAAAAACACAACACTGTTTTTAATGAAATTTTAGTATGTTTCAGAAGAGTGGCTTTCCAATTACTGCTGTTTACTTCGTAGGACAGCGATTACCACTGTTGCCTCACAGCAAGAAGGTCAAAGGTTTTAATCTGTTGGCTGAGGATCGGTAGTCAGCTGTCACAAATAAGTCATTTGGACATCTGACTTAAAAATAACAAGAAAAATAAATTGAATGTGCAGCAGTTGAAGGTTACATACAGCATAGAGTCAGATAAACATATATTGTAAGCTAGTAGCATGATTATATATTTAATTCTTCTTCTCCTTTTTTTTAACCTTTTTCTGTTGTTGTATTGGATCAGTATTATAAGTTACTTTGACTTCAGCAAACACCACATGTGTAGAGGAAATGATATGTATGCCCTTTCTAATCCCTGAGCTGTGTCATCATTTAAATATTTTATATGTAATAAAAAGCATCTTGAATGTTTTTGGTTTTGTTTTTTGTTTTGTTTTGTATTGTTTTGTTTTGTTTTGTTTTGTTTTGTTTTAGAGTGGTGTACCTCCAGCAACAGCAGAAGCCACAATCTAACAAGTGCCAACTGGTTTTTCACAGACACAAGATGGAGCAAGAGGACAAGCAGAAAAGAGAAAGTGCTGTGGTACTGCTTACTCTGGGGGAAAAGAGAGTTCTGCCATATTTAGTGGAGTTTCTATTAGCTATAGCTCATCAAGTGTTGACAAAAGAAAATTGCCTTGAGATGGAAGACACACACACACACACACACAGTAATAATAATGATGATGAAGAATATAAATGTGTAGCCTACATAAACATTATATTTGGGAGAGTAGGGCTCAGAGAGCCTTATTCTGTGGGAATCCTTTCCCTTGGTCTGGTCTCCTAGTGCACTGTCCTCTTACCTGAATTCATTGAAGGGCTGAAGAATTAACAATCTCGCCAAACCTTTGACTGTGGAGCACATTATTTTTTAACTATTTTAATAATAAACCAAAAACCTTTAGCGCAAAATTCTAACAAGACTCATATTTACTTTCAGCTACAAGAAAGTTAACCTCGGACAAATCCTTAATGAGGCAAGAAATTAAATATGAGGCTGTACTGTATACCCTTCAATTGATGCGACTGACACATGTGCACATGTTTGAAGGAAGAGAAATATATCTACATTTTACGTGAGAGGACGCACAAAAAAGAAAGAAAGAAAAAAGAAAAACAAATATGGATAACGAATGCATGACGTTCAGGAACGGGCGGACTATAAAAGTTAACGCTTTCGTTCACCCCCCGCCCCCCTTTCTCAAAGCCGTGATGACGTAGGTGCAGGTTGAGCTCCTGTATGGAAGAGAGCTCCCTGTTTCTACAGATTCTACGTTATTTCCGCAACTGTGCCGTCGTTGAGTCGATATACGTTGCATGTTAACAGTCTATCCCCGCTTCTCTCGATCTCCACGCCCCACCCGGTGACTGTGAAGAGTTACTTTTCTCTCCTATTTATTTTTTATATTTTTCCCGTCACATGGGCTTTTAGGGTTCAATGTGAGCTGTCGACTCCGCACGGGCTCTTTTTTTTTTGTCAATATGGACGTTTAAAAGAGGGGAAACGCAGAGGGACTCCGCATCTTTCTCTCTCCGTCTCCTCCTCTGCTGTGAAGCTTCGCAAGATCATGCAACACCTTAAACCATGGCGAGCTCTGCTCCTTTTGACGGTGCTGTATCAACCAGGGATCTGTGATAAATACGGTAAGACAATGATAGAAATGATAGTGGAGCGGTAATCATCGCGAAATACACTCCTGGGATATAGTCGCAGTTTGATGTTAGCAGATGACTTTACCATGGTGTCACCTTTACCGTGGGATACTTTATCCTCTGTTTTTGGTTTTATAATGAGTTCCTTTCTTTTATTATACTCTTCTTATCGTTCAACAACGGACTGAGAGATGGACTGTGTGTGTAAATACAGAGGATGTTTAATGAGATTAAACACGGGCAGAGGAGAGATGGAGGATGTGGGGAGTAACAGGGAAAACAAAACCGAGTCTTAACAATGAGTAGTTTTTTGTTTTGTTTTTTGTTTTTGCTTTTTGTTTTTGGCTTGTGATGCATTAAGGGATCGTTTTAGGGTACTATTACACTTACAATACCACCCTGACGCTCCTTGTTGGCCTCAGTTTTTATTTATTTTTTTATTTTCACGTTTCCAAGAGAGACAAGAGAGTAGGGAGCCACTTGTTAATGAATAACGCCCACACTAGTGTGTGTAGGCTCTACAAAACAAGATGAAAAGTAAACAGCAGGGGTATATACATGTACATCACTAAACTAACTAAAGCTGTATTTAATAATGTGACCAAAAAAACCCACCTAATTCAAGTTCAATAAATATTTTGTTTACTGGGCTGAAACATGTGAAACCAGTTAAACATTTCCACTCAGTAGAAATGATCGTGACATTATAGTCCCTGTCATTTCTATAACAATGCTAGGAATACAGTTTCAGCTTTATTATTTCAAACTGACGGCAGCTGGGTTGGGTTATGAGCTTAGTTCCTTTAGTAGATTGATGCATTGTGTGTGTAACATGAGCAGGTTGAGATTTGTGATGCAGGCAGTGAATTCAGGGAGTAATTCAGAATTAAGCTGAAAAAAGCAACTGTTTTTTCTCTCTCTCACTTCATCTTTCTGTTGTGGGTTTCTTTGGCAACAAACACAAGAGCAACCCAGAAACATTTTGTGACAATTTAATGATAAACAATAAATTGGAAGGAGGACAGAGCTACTTACTTAAAAAATCTCTATAAAATAAAATTTAAAAATCAACACAAAATCTTGGTGTGTTAGTTCTGGCTTTTGAGAATGTCATTAAAAAGAACAATGTGAATTGTAAAACCCAAAGAATAAGAAAGCGCATAAACAGAAAGAACAATGAAAAGCCGTACTGCTCAAATTTCAGCACCATGGAGAGAAACCAGTAACCACTGTTGCTTCCCTTTGTCCATTCATCCGCTGGCACCTCTCCTTTCCTTCCATCTCTCTTCTTTCACACATGCCTCCTTCCATCTGTTCATTTGATGAACAATCCATCCATATGTCTGACTGTCCGTCCTCTCGCAGACCGTATGATGCTCAGTGTCTGAGTAGCTCCGCTCAGTTATTTCTCTGATGGCCTGACAAAACAAACACTGTTTGATAGGTCAGGCTTCCTCAGAAAAGCTAATGGAATTACTGGGATCTTTGTGATACATTTGTGATACATTACAATACCTTGCTCTGGTATACATTTTACTGTTCCCTCTCTCTTTCTCTCTCTCTATATATATAGATATATACATATACATAAAATACAACAGTGAACATTATAATCACTATGAAAAGGATATATCTGATATATTTGCAATACTATCTCCATCTAATCTGTTGATGTGAGGAAGCTGACTTATTCTACCTGCCTGCAGAAAGTTTTACAGTGAAATCATAATAGTTGAATATATAGCAAGCAAACACATGTAACAATATCTTGTTGTCTTGTCTTCCTCTGTGCTGTTTTATAAACCAGAGTGCACAGAAACCATACAATGAAATAAATAAATAAATAAATGAGAGCCATAATTTAAAATCAACTTTAGACATTTTTTATGTTTTTTTTTTTTTATTTTATTTTATTAGGGTATTTACTTTCACTTATGATGACGTGTATGTCAGTCCTTCTGCAAGCCCCTGCAATTGCACAGATATTTTTTTATTCAGTGAGTGTTGCGCATGTATATTTTTATTTTTGCCAAAGCTTACTTCAGGTAGTAACCACCATCCCTTCTATGGTGGGTGTGTTGACGTCAGTGCAACGCAAACACATCTTTGGCTTATTGTTTGTGAAAGAAATCCAGTTTGTATTCACAGTTGTAAGATTTTGCTTCACTAATGCCACTCATTAAAAGAAAGTTTCAGGGCTTCTCAGCAATACAAAATCCATGCACTGTGTGTTTGCAGTGTGTCTGTTTCTAAGCGGTGAGTCATTTTTAGGTACTGCGTCATTTCAATAAAAGGTAGAGAAAATAGTTCTCATTCTTTGCTCTCTGCTCGAGTTTGAGTTTAACCAGCCAGCTAGATTACTGACATATTTGAGATATAGTTTTGCATGTACACACTCTGTCACACACATCTACTTAGAATTATTTTGTTTTATTTTATTGATTTTGAATTATTGTCTGGTACATGCAAAGGGATCCAAGCATTGACGTAGAAGAAAAAAGACAGAAAGCTTGGGCGAGTTATCTCATGCATATTCTGCTGGGTTATATTCCTCTCTATCGCCAGCCACCTGCTCTTTCCCACATTGCCGTACCCTCCAAGGTCTTACTCACTGACCTAAAAAAAAGAAAGTGTAAAATCTACAAATGAATTACAGTAAAATACCCCAAAATATATAATGAAAGCATTGTTATTTGCACCCATGTTCAATCACAGTGTCATCTTTTAACAAATATGCATTTTATACCCACAAAATGTAAAGGTCACGAACATTTTGTCTTCAGCCATGCTTATCAAATGCATTTGTTCAAACGCAGATATCATTTTAACTGTGTCATTTCATCAGAAAATGCAAATAATAACACAGTACAGTCATAAAGTTTTAGCCATTTAATTATGGGTTAACTGGGATGAGGGAATGACTAAAATGCCATTATATAAGAGGCTTATTCTTATGTAAATAATAATTGCATTTACTTGTATTGACATCCGTAACATTTGTATATAAAAGGCAAGGTGACGATAGTGGGTACTTGTGTTATGGTTGCCACTGAGTTTGTATCTCATTAAAATGAATAAGCCCAGGTTAAGCTCACTTTGTCTCATTTCCGCCCTCTGAATGTGCATTTAAGGCAGTCGTTTCCATGGAAATTACTGTAAAAGAATTTACTCTGGGTGCTTGTTAGCCTTCTCTTTTGTGTTTCTGTCTCAGGTTGCCTGTTTGAGCGAAAACTGTGCAGTAGGGATCAGTTCTGCTCAGATGGTGAGTACGACACACACACGTGCACAGACAAACACACACAATCAAACACAATGTTCTTGAACTTGTTAAACTTTTAAGACAGACCGCTTTCTTAATCCTTCTGTAACACTGCACCATACTAAATTATTAGCCCTCGACGCTATGCGCACACAGATCCTGACACAAAGGCTGCGCATAGACTCATACAAACACAAGTCAAGGATTTTTGCTCTCTCTGCCTTATTTACCACAGATTCTCAGTCACCTGCCCCTCTCCTTTTCCTCATTTTAAGCCCCACCCCTGCCCTCTGTCTCCATAGCAACACTGACATCACAGTGAGGTCGACACCCCCACAGTTGTTGTGCTAATACAGTGATGAGTCACTGACACACACACTTACGTCCTTCCCCGTGGAAGCTTCACTTACGCACACGCACAGTCATTGGACAGAATACTAAATGGATGAGCTGCCCAGGAGCAGACACAGAGACAGATATCAGCGTGTCTGACAACACTGGGAGAAAAACAGTCCAAGTGGATGAAATGTGCCCCTTTTTCTTTTTTCCTATTGATGTCTGTACCACCTCAAGAACCTACTAAGCAAAATAAGCTGTAAACGGTCTGTGTTTGTCAGACGGTCTGTGTTTGTGGCCAGCACAGCTCCTGTAACACCTAACAAAGATTAATTGAGCGTCTGGAATTTTTGTTGCTTGAAGACGTGAGCAAAGCTCCTGTAACAAACCTTTGACTACAAACCTGGATGATGAGAATCTCACAGACATTAACTCATAAAGAATAACAGCAACTGTGTTGAGTTTAGATGAAGACACCGAGGAGCAATAATAAAATAATTAAAAAAACATTAAGGCTGAATTAAGGTGTGTCCTCATTAACTGAAGCAACACATCTTCTCTGTTTGTGTTCAGAATAAAGGACTTGGATGACATTTTTCATATGCTGCTAACCTTGTAGTAGCCGTAATGCCTTATTTATTTATTTATTTATTTGACCTTCTAATGTACAGTCCACACAGGCTTCGTTGTAGTTATATAGGCCTAGCAGTTTTTGTTCATCTTTGAGACTTTAATATTTTATACTCTGTTCAGTCACTAATAATGTTTTCAATAATTTCTGTGATTACAAAGGTACTGAACTCTAAGAATAAATCAAAAAATAAGGTTTGCATTCTCTAACTTAACTTAAATAACTACAAGATTTGTGAATGTGCCTTTTTAAAAACTCAACAGAACAAATAATTTAATGATCTGCCAAATGTTGTTTATTGTTTCAACCCAACAGTAATCAGAGACTTATGGGCTTAATCTATGATGTCCTCTGAGGTTTCACCAAGGCTTCATTGCATCCACAATCACCCCTTGAGCAGTAATTACTCTAATAATGTCTGCTCATTGTAAAGCAGTCTTTTATATGGTTGCAGTAAATCTAATACCTTCATGAATTATTGTAGTGAAGTCCCCTTTTCACCTTCAGTACTGCTGTGTGCCTACCGTGTGAAGGAACAATGATTGTATCATACTGCATCTTTTTTAGTGTGTTTAATGAAATACACACCTCCCTTCAGATACTTTGAGTTTGTGTCTGTGACAGGATGAACAAGCTGCTTTATTCTGCATGCATTTGCAAGAAGTAGTGGAGTGTGCAGTGACACATTTTGCTCTGCACGATCCAAGTTTTTATGCTGAGGCCTGTAGTTTTTACTCATGACAGTCTCTTCCAGAAAGAAGTGTTTGTAGGTTTACTGATGATCCCTATGATTCTTAGAATCTCTGACTCTTTTCCCCTCTCAGTTGCTGGTCTGTTTATCATATTGTGAAGGGTCAGTTACTCTAGGAGGGTATGCTGTTGGAAGCATTATCAGTGTAATGTAGGAGGCATGTTAATCCCTCTTCTACATAGTGGTATAGTAACCTGACCTTGTATCTTTGCTGGTTAATGTGTAACAACACAAGTCTACTAAGGACGGTTTAGAGGTTTCCTATATTATATATGGTGCTATAAATGTGAGTGAATGCATATGACCTGATGATCGGGCTGAGCTTGTGCTTTTACATGTATGGGTAGCGTCAATTTATTAAATCATTACTTCATCTGGCTGTTTTTTCCTGTTTTATTTTACATTATTTTACATTATTTACCTGGGATGAAAATGAGATGAAACTGCTGTTGCAGGTTTTCTGTCAGTTGGACAGCAAGTTGTAGGTTACCAAAAATATTAAACTGGGACTGTTTCCAAACAAGTGGACTGGTACTTATATGGTTCTTTTCTATGCTATTTAAGCCCTCAGAGTGCAGAGTGTTAATATTTCTGTGTTGTTGTTGTTAAGGTGATAAATCCAACGTGACTGATAAATGTATTAATGTTTTACAGCTTGATTGTTACTATGCATACTTTTGTTCCAAGGATATGAATAACTAATGCATGTTTTTAATCACAGTTAATATATTGGGGGGAGTATGTTTTTAAATTAGATCATTTATGTTGAATGTTACCTTTCTATTGTCAGATTCTTGTCAGATTTCATATTGTCAGATTCTTTTGGACAACAACACTGAAATCGATGTCCTATGTTCCCTGCAGAAAAAAATGACATCTACTGCAATAACCTGAGCTCTCAGAATAGTCCCAGTCCAATCAAGCCGTCCAGTTTGATGGCTTCTCTTCATTTGTCTTCAATTCTGCCTTCTTCTTTCTGTCATCAGTCCATTCACCAGGAATAATAACAGCTTTACACTCTACTAGTACAATAAACTGCCAGGATGTCACTTCATCAACATTTGTAATTTGATGGTGCGTTTCACAATCATTAGGATGAGATATGTATTTATATGATTGTTTTTCTTTAGTGGTCTTGGTGGGGAAGCATATACAAGTTTGTATCTTTATTTCTTTATAAGAATTTTTAAATTCTGTATCTCTCATGAGATTGTAAATGTCTCTGGTAAAACTGTGATGCAGCACACGGCCTAGATCTTATCACATGAAACATTTTCTGCAAAAAGGAAACTAAATAAACATAATAGAATATTTATTTTTTACTATAGATAATGGTAAAATAGAGTGAAAAGTCTCGTAGTAAAAGTCTTAAAGAAATTCTCTTGGTTTTTACTGTCCAACCTCACTAATTCACAGCATTTTTAGCTGCTCCGATGTCAACCTTAACTCAAAGTGTTGTCTTGGCTTTAATCACAGATTATAATGACTGTGTAGGTATCATTTCTTTACCTTTAGTGACTGTTTCTTAAAGCAATAACAAGCTGGAACTGAATTAATGTTTTCTTTTCGGGCAAAAAAACAAAAACATCTTTTAAATCAATACCTGACCTGACATAGTGCATGTGTAACACTTTCTACACTGCTCCTGACTTTTCAATTGAAAAAATAAAAGCTGGGCTCTTTCATACAAAATGTGTGGCTATAAAAACACCTTAATCCTCTCTAATCTGTTCACTAAAACAATTCACTATCTCAGTGTGGCAAAGTGGGTTGTGTGAGATTTAGCTGGTGTAGTGGCTGTGGTGACTCATCAGTGCACCAGTTAAAGCATAGCCTGCTCGGTTTTATCTTTATTCCTATCACATAGCATTTCAGCAATCTAGGTCCTAATTCACTGAGTATTCAGATTAGAAACACAAGCCTTCTATATCTGATTTAGACTTTTCACAGCGTTTCATTTGCAATAAACTTACCCAAGTGAGTTAGATGCTTACAAAACTCTAACCTACACTTTTTATCATCCATCTGTGTGGAACATACACTTTTTAAGCACTGATTCCAGACTTTTTCCATGTAACCCAAACAGTTTATTTATTATTTATAGGGGTAATTCCTATTGCATTGCACTGATTACCTAAGTGCAAGTGCAGCAAATACTAACTTTGTTAAGATCCCAGTAATTTATCGTTGAAGAGCAGATCCATGACGATGCATGCGGTTTATGATAACAAAGAGAGAAAGCTGTCCCCAGGTGATCCTGACAATATGCTATTAATATTTCTGTTGCCATGAAGGTACCTGCAAGTTAGCGACTTCAATTTTTCAAAAGGACTTACACACACAGATGGCGACAGGAGCTCTTCAAAAGGATTGTGACAAGTGTGTGGGCTGAACTTCAAAACTATGACTCACTGCTGTGGGCTAGTGTAGTGTGGGCCACCATATGAATTACAGCTATGACTAAATAACCTCCAAAGCAGTGTCAGTGGAACCATTTGTATTGAAATGTATACGGTTAAATCACAAAAAGCACAAAAAACTGAACTTCGCTTGATGTCTTGTGAAATAATGGGATCATTCTCAGAGGCTTATTGAGATTTAAAAAATATAATAGCTTCTCCATTATGGCAATGTCTTTGTTATGAGGGGAATTTCTCCTGAGGGCTTTTTTTTACACAGCAGACATTTTGAATGAAGAAAAAAGTTAACGATTGCTCCCTTCTGTTCAAGCGTTGCACTCTGCCTTTTTTGTCATAACTGTAAGCAGACATGGCAGTATGTCAGTGATGCCGTAGTACAACGGGGTCCGGAGACACAGCTGACACAGCCACATAAAAAGTCAGCCAAATTTTGTTACTTGCACCTGTTGATTTCCTGCTGCGCTGTGAAATCACTATCAGCTTAGTTGTTGTATCCTGGACCAGGACTCGAGAGGCTGCCCTTGGCAAATTTGGGGTTACATAATTACATCCGTATTCATGTGTGTATTTCAGATGGGTTGTTTGGTCAGTGTCGAAGCTCTAAGCAGGACCAGGTCCAGTACCAGGTGTCAGTTCCTGTTCTGAAGAGGATGCAAGAAGTTCTAAAACAGCTCATGCTAGAAGGTGAGACAGAACATAATAGAGAGCTAAAAGTGTTAAAGTGAATACCCACGTGTATTTAAATAGCTGCGATCAAACAAAAAAGTGCTCTATTCATTCATGATTTCAGCCCCTTTTTCTGTCTGTATTTCTGTAATCTGTACACACACCTTAGTCTTGCACTTTTTACTTACAGCTATTTTTTTTTTTTTTATTTTCCATCTGTGTGTGCAGGGCTGTCATGGCAGGATGACATCACCCAGTATATTTTGTCAAAGGAGCTGAAAAGAGTTCCTCATACCACACTTCCCTCAAAGCCAAACACCTCATCCTTGTCTCAGCAAGTACACCTTAGTTATTTTGAAATTGACAGAGAGAGAGATTGTATATTTATATAACAGATTTAGTCGATTCTCTCTCGGTCGCCAGGTCCAAACAGCCCTCCTCCCACCACCAAAGTTCAAAGTCAGCATCTGCTTCTCCTAGTGGCAAATATGTGGACTACATGATTGTTGAGCCGCCTCAGTCGCCACTGCGCATGCAAACAGCATCTATGGACCCATACACATACCGCCAGGTATGAAAACACACACTGTGATTAGCAGCAGATTAGCTGGGTCTATGTCATTCATTTACACTTCATGCACAGGTGTAGACAAACTTTTGCATATAAGTGTAACACACATAATAATGTGCCACAGTTTACATCTAGTATAACAGGTATTATATACTGTCCCTGCCAACACAGCATAGGTACCAAGACGAAGTAGAGAGATCTCTCATGGGTTCAGCAGGTGCCTATGCCCGCCCTTCCTCGAGGTCCCAGACCAACCAGAGAGAACGTGAGCGTGACAGGCAGCTGCTCCTGGAAGCTCTGTCTCTTTACCTGGCATCTGCACAGCCGTCTTACCGCCACAGAGGAGCTCCTTCCATGGTTCCTGCAGGTAAAAAAATCTAAACATAATTACTTTTTTTCATAAATTTTTTTTACTAATTCACCACAAAGATAAATAGATAGTTTAAAAATATTTAAATGCATAAACTTATATATATTAACTATGAAATCTCATGCACACCTTCAGTTTCTCATGCAGAAAATATCCATAGACTTAAAAAAAATATAGAACTCTGGCACATTTTTGTGCCAATCACAAACAACTTTCCCACTGTACCTGCTTTCATGAGCAGGTCTGCCTTATTATGAGGACTTGGAGTTGGATATACCAGTGGACTATGTGGAAGACTACACCCTACAGGAGAGGCTTGGTACTGCAGGCAGGCAGCAGCCCTCGCAGAATAAGAAAGTTCTTCAGGACTATAGCGCACTGTCTGGGAATAACGGTGAGAAAAAGAACGCAAGCATAATTATATACAGCATAAATATAATGACACACATATTTAAACTATGGATGCACATACAAAATCTGCCAATATGTTTGAAAAATGATTGTTGCAAAAATAACGGTAAACCCATCCTGTGTTAGATGACTTGCTCCAAAGGATGTCGGCTGTCTTGCACAAGTACAGAGTCGATCCAAGAGACCTCAGTCAGGAGCAGCTCTACAAGCTAGCTCTCACACTGCTGCAGCATCAGGGCAAAACTGGCACACACCCCCAACTTGGTAATAAACCAAAACAAAAAACCAACAAACTCATAATTTCTTAAATATAGAAATATCCTAATCCCTACAATTTTCAGCAATTTTTATTTAGCATTTCTGTAAAACAGATTTTCTCTGTATTCATAGATCCAGTCGAAAAAGACCTCAACACCCTCAAGGAAGTATGTTAGCATCTACTGATAGCAGTCATTAAAAATGTAATCATAGGTTCTTACATAGGCATGTTTTCTCCTCTCCCCCTTATATGCAGCTGTTAAAAACAGACAGCATTTCCAATAAACCAGAGAAGCCTGTTCCTGTTGCCCCTGTCCCCTCCACTCCCTCAGTCCAAGCTACACCTTCATCCAAGAGTCCCAGCCTTCCCCCGTCTGCCTCCCAGCCTCCGCAGGCCGCTCCCGCTGAAGCTGGACTAGATTTTAAGGGACAGGGGCTGCCAGTAGTGGAGAGCACAGGGGCCAAAGAGGAGTATGGGTACATTGTCACCAATCAGAGGTCAGAACTTGATCTATTTTAACACTCAGTTCTTCAGTTCATAGTAAACACGTCTAAAACATGAAAAACAACTTTGTTTGAGTCACTAATGATTTGTTTAATGTAGTGATGCTTTAATAAATGCTGTCTAATTATAGCCTGTTTTGTAACGTCAATAGTCATTTATTTAAAAGTAAAAAGCAGAAAACAAGACATTTATTAAAAAAATTGTGTTTACAGCAAAATTAATGATGTTTGTTTCATTCGTAGTCCCCTGAGTCTGTACGACGGAGTCAAGATGTTGGAGCTGCTGGCTGATAAAATACACTTGACAACAAGCAGCTTCATCAACATTAGGTAGCACTGCAGTTGTATGTGTTTGATGCTTCAGACAGTTAGTTTGTTGTACTCTTCATTCCTGTATTTTTACAGTTTTCAGCGATCCAACATGTGTGTCCCTGTGTTTATGTGTTGCCAGCGTCGTCGGTCCTGCACTGACTTTCCGTATCCGACAGAACGAGCACAACATGACGGCAGCAGAGGTAGCTGCTAAAGCCGGTAAGGCTCAAAAACACAGATGTGCATTTATCCACATACTGTACATATGTTAAACACGATTTCACCATAAGGCTAAAAAAGACCATAAGGCTCAAAATATACGTTCCCAATCTTTGGATTTATCCCCACTGAAACACTAAGAAGAGTACAAGACAAAACAACATCAGAAATGAAAAAAAGTGATGAGTTTACCTTTCTATATTACATTAGGAATGTTTTTGTTTGGTAGACTTATACATACTATAGGCATTTCTTTTCCATGAACCGTTTGCCTCATGGAGAACTGAAACGTTGTAAATAAATGTGTTTTTGTCAGGTTGTATGCAAGAGTCGGTTTACAGTGTTAGACCCGATATTAAAAAGCCTGTGTTGTTTTTTTATTTTTTACTCCAACAGTATCTGAAAAGAATTTCCTGGAGTCTGAGACGGGTCTGAAGATTGTGCAGACTGGTGTGGGAGAGGTATTTGATTAACACACGGACATTTTTCATCTTTTTTGTTAACATTTTCTCTCTAATCTAATCACAGATGTGTACTGCTTCTTTATTTGCGCTTATCTTTTGTGGCTTTGTTTAGTACTGATACTGTGACATGAATTAAATGCATAGCTAAGAAAGTGCTGAGGATGGGCTATGTTAGGTTGCTCAGTGGGAATAACTTGATTCCAATCACTTTTATTACCTTCAGCAATAAAGTAACCTTTGTTAACACCATCACTACACTTGTGCTGTATACAACTCTTTTTTTTGTGTGTGTAAATTTTGGTTGCCAGAACCAATAAGTGAGGCAACACATCCTAACAACCAGCATTTCACTTGTTGCCATGGAGTTCCATCCCCCCCCTCACCCCTACTGAGGCTTCCAGATCCCAGGTGCTATGGCAACAGTCACCAATGTCATTAACCTCATTATTCACCGTTTCACATAAACAGCTTGATTCCTAGCCTCTGAATCCTTACTCATGTGTCAGTCTTTGTGTGTAATCGATCATTACTTCCAAAATGCACATGTAGATTGAATATAAGGATGACGCACACACACACACACACACACACACACACACACACAGGCACGCACACAGACAGATTGCTTTCAGGGCTACAGTGATAATATCACGGTCGTGCTGCCAGCATCTGTGTATCTGATACTGATGTGATCAAATGGCACAAGCTGATGTTTTTTTTCTCACTAGACGTGTGTGTGTGTGTGTGTGTGTGTTATTAATTTATTCAAATGATGTTGTCTCCCCCCCCCTCCTAAATTACTGCATTTCTAAATTACCTTATGCAGTTTTTAGCGGTTTTATGTAAATTTTGTAAACTACGACAAAGGACAATTTCTTTGCATTTTTAATCACACAATATCTCAGTGTTGGTAGTGTTTGTCAGAGAAACGATGATATACTGTAAAGTTAGGACAAAGTAAAGATACTGTACTACCTCTGTCTCTTTGGTTACCGCTGTGCACTTCCCTTCTGGCTTTTGATTTTCTTCTCTATCTTGGCCTTCAAATTTAACTTGTCCTTTCAAGGCTGGTTGGTTTATTTATTCAACCAATAAGTTGGTTGTTTTTCCTTGGACTGACATTTCAATTCCACCACTGTGAAACAGCCACAGCATTAGCTGGCAAAGCAGAGCTGGTGACTTCTGTTGTATGCGGGTAGTATGGGGAAAATTGTTTGTAAATAAAGATCAAGTTGAAGAATAGGTGGAATGACACTTGGAGGCAGACGATACCTCATGGCACTGATAGATGGCATGTCGTATAAGATGGTTGGCTGATCTCCTGGAGCCTCAGCTGTCTTTTTAATGATTTCTGGGGCGCAACACCTTGACCTTTAAGACCTCTGTCTTTTAAACTTAGCTCAGCTGCTCACTGGGCACACGTTGCTGTCAGGTGCAGTTACAGAGAAGCAATTCTGTTGGTAAAAGGAAATGAGTGGCCTTTGAATTGCAGTAGTGAGGGTGGATTTGCTGGAGCACCTTAGTTTGGGTTGACTGTTGATGCGCATGTTAAAAAATGGAGATAACAACCTGTTTTCTTTGTGTTCCTGCCCACTTGTCTATATCTTACTCACTGCTCTTTATGATCATCCTTTTTCTAGAGGACAGATGCGCGGGGTCTCCCTCAGGTAACCAGGGTTTCCCAGGGCTCCAGTGGGACAGTTATCACCCTTGTTTCCATGGCAGTTGTTGGAGGTGTGCTGGTATTGGCCATGGCCGTAGCTTGTCTCAGGCACTATGCTCAGCAAGTGAACAATGGCAAGCTTGGCCTGGGGCCAGAGGGAGGAGCAGAAACTCACTTTGACTACCAGGTAAGGCTACATAAGGGGTCTGGTCAAAATCCCTTACATACAAGTGTCCTTTTAGTGCTATTCGATGCATTTTCATCATTATGTATTTTCCCGGTGTTGAGGTGTTATAATGGATTGGAAAAGGAGAAAAAGGCAGATAATTTGAAGCATAGAGAATAGCTCTTAAGTCAGGCAGTTAATTGCGTGCAGTTTATGCATTAAATGCCTAAAGTAATGCAGTTTTCCATCTGTTCAGGAGCTATGTCGGCAGCACATGGCATCTAAATCCTCCCTGTGCCGCCAGGACTGTGTGGGAGGAGTGAGCAGCAGCATCTCTGGACCTGCTGTAAACACGGGTGCGGGTGGACGGAGGGGTACAGATACATCCCGTGTCAGCAGCGTTTCCTCCCAGTTCAGTGATGGTCCCCAGCACAGCCCATCCTCCACCCACAGCTCCACCCCGTCCTGGAGTGAGGAACCTGCCCAGTCTAACATGGACATCTCCACTGGTCACATGATACTAGTGAGTGAAAACAGTCTACAGTACTACAGATTGGTGAAAGGTATTCTCTGCTCTTTGTTTATGAAATATTTATTTCTCATGTCCTGTCTCTTCCTCAGGCGTATATGGAGGATCACCTGCGTAATAAGGACCGTCTCCAGAAGGAGTGGGAGGCTTTGTGTTCCTATCAGGCGGAACCCAGTTCAGTAGCTGTGGCTCAGTCCGCAGACAACATGGACAAAAACAGACATGCTGAAGCCCTCCCCTGTTAGTTCATTAACATGTAACACTTTTTATAATTTCTATATTTTGCACATTTTCATGCAAAGTGTTTAATTGAAAGTCTCACCAACCTTTAACCTAAACATAATTAAAGCCCAAACACCTTCTTTTTTCTTCCAGATGATCACTCTCGTGTGAAACTGAAGACTGATGTAAACCCCAATAAACAAGATTATATCAATGCCAGCATCATTGTAAGAATCCCTCATGTAAAATAAAACATATATAAAATATAACATAGTTATTCAGTTAGGTATAAATTTGTGTAATACTCTGTTGCTGCATAGATGACTTTATAAAGAAAGAAGTCGTTGTTTGGATGTAAGGAAACACTTTGAAGCATAATTATTTGGATGTGTTGTATGAGAACATACAACACATCCATCTGCAGCTCAATCAGGATACACTGTGACATATTTTTCTCTCTTGATATTCGAGATTTATGAAAATATAAATTGCATCTGGACTTTCTAATACTCATATTCTGTGCATGAATTTTAAGAGACTCTTTTTCCTTTTTCAATCAACAGTTTGATCATGATCCTCGCCAACCATCTTACATTGCCACACAGGGACCTCTTCCCCATACTGTTGCTGATTTCTGGCAGGTTGGTGCAGTCTCCCCTCTGCTTTCTTTTCCCCATCACTTTGTCTTTCTCCCATTTCTATGAATTTGTAATATATTCAGTGCAAAAGAAATAGTAAAGCAGTGCATATTTTACAGCTATATACTGAGTCTTCTTAAAGTGACGTTAAGATGTGTGTTTGTGTGTGTGCTTGCTCTGTTCAACCTTCAGATGGTGTGGGAGAACGGCTGCACAGTGATTGTGATGATGACAGCTTTGGTGGAGGATGGAGAGAAGCAGTGTGAACGATACTGGCCTGACGAGGGCTCGTCACTCTACCACATCTATGAGGTTCATTTCCTGTTTAACTTTGACTTTTCTCGTGGAGTGCAGAAGACAACATTACAGAGAAATCATTCACAAGTGGATACAAGTGCAAAAATTGGCACATATCTGCTTCTGTCACCACATTTTTGTTTTTATAAAGCCTGTTAGCTAATTGATGTCTTAAGATGGTGGCTGTTTTCAAGATGGCTGTCCACAAAGGCAAGAAAATATGTATATTTTTATGCAAAATAAACTAGACTTGCCATTCAATGATCATAGTGTCAAATTTGACAAGTTTCACCAAATTGAAGTCTGAAAGCTTTTAAATATTTTTAACAGTATTTATTTTAGTTGCATCTCCATGATAGATCTCTTACACTCCTCACCGGCTACCCAGTTCTTAGCTAGCCCCCAAAAAGCTTGTTGTTTATGGTGGGTTATGATTTAGAGAGGGCTGCCAACTATTCAAATGGATGGTGGTTCCATCTCCAGCTGTATGTAGGAGAGCTTAGACATGGTACTAAACCCCAAATACCCCCGGTGTCTACATCCGGCTTTGCATGAGTGTTAAAAATGTGTTTCTGGAGAAACAAATCATTCACCATGGAGTAAAGGAGAGGGCAGAACTCAGAGAGCAATAACTTTATATACTTGATATCATAGTTGGATTTGTCATTTTATTTAGCCAATACAACAAATATCTGGGCAGCCTCACAGCAAGAAGGTTCTGGGTTTGAACGTCTCCAAAGAACTGCTTGTCGGGTTAACTGGTGATACTTAAGTGGCTGTTGGTGTGACCTAATGTTATCTGTCTGTGAGCATGTTAGAAAAATAACTGGTTTACATTATGTTTGACCTACCTATAGCGAAAAGCATATAAATCAAAGTGAAACTTGAAAAGTAGGCAGTGGTTGAAATGATGTAATAAAACAGCTGTTTCTGAGATGGTCAAATTGGAAAAAATTGAAAACTGTTGTGGCTAATGGGATTTTTCAAATTAATGGCTCCATACCAGAGAGATAAAGATGCAAAGTTTGATTCCTGTATCGATATTTGCAAGACTGTTTCAACACTCATGGAAAAGATCCCTTGATTAGCCCTGCTGTTTCTGTTCAAAATATATGACAAAAAACGATGAGTCATAGAGAATACAGTGAATAAACTGTGCCTTGTTTATACTAAAGGTATTTTCACAGTAACTAAGTAAGTCAGTACACAGTATGTATAACCTTTTTTTCCTTCCTGTTAGTTTACCTGACTGAACGCTTGCAAGTTGAATCCCTGTATGTTTAAATTTTAAACAATTCAAAAGATTCATGAGTCATATTTTTCAACCCCTCCCTCTCTTCTTTCCTCCCCACTGTGTCTTTGTGTGTGTCAGGTGAACCTGGTGTCAGAACACATCTGGTGCAAGGACTTCCTGGTGCGTAGCTTCTACCTGAAAAATGTCCAGACGCAGGAGACACGTACCTTGACCCAGTTTCACCTGCTGAGCTGGCCAGCTGATGGCATCCCCACCTCCACACGACCACTGCTTGACTTCCGCAGGTAAGAAACTATCCACAAACATGCACGCAGACTGCCCTTGTTTATACAAAAGTATACAAATAAATATATGTATAAACCCTTGAAATACCAGTGGTCACATTGGTGGATTTGAATCCCGCTGATCGCCTTCATGTCCATCTCTTTTCTGTGTTTTCCATCCTCCCTGCCATTTGTCAGTGTATATGCTCAATTTCCATGTAATTCATTTCAAGCTTAATCCATCATCGCTGACACTCTCTCTCTCCCTCTACCCCAGTGTGCAGGTTGACAGGTTTGTATTTTAACATCTCCCAGTGTCATTTTTGTGGTTTGCAGCTAGTACTCTGGCTCCAGTTGCATAGTCACAAAAATGAGCATTGGCAGGTGTGACTGGCTACTGCAAGAGGGACAGTGAATCTGTGGCTTCCTCTCCACTTATTCTATCCTGTTTTCACCACCTCACTGCCCTCCACACCCTCATGCACTATCTAATTTTGTCCAGTCAAATTTCCAGCTATTCCTGATCTCATTTTGTTTACCTGTCACATACAGTTATTCCATTCCTTGTATTTCCAACATGGTCACTTACTTTGTTTTCACTGTGATATTCCACAAATACGCAAAGCAGAATTTGCCATTTCTATATTAATAATAAGATGTTATTATTTTTTTGTGCAAAGGTCAGTTGTAACCTTTACCATAAATATTTTATAACCAAGCACATTTTTCTGTCCTTTGTCCTTTTCTTTCTTTTCTCTCCCTGGTTTCTACTTGTTCAGGAAGGTGAATAAATGCTACAGAGGTCGTTCCTGTCCAATCATCGTTCACTGCGGGTAAGAATGAAAGGATGATACTCTGGGGTTTGTAGGATCACAGATTTCTGTGGAACAACAGAAATTGCAGATATACATGTGAATTTTCTGCTTAAAGGGTATTTTAAAGAAAAATACTTTGTAAGATCATGTTTGCGTTTGTGTCACTCCCACAGTGATGGCACTGGCAGAACTGGCACGTATATCCTTATTGACATGGTGCTGAACCGCATGGCCAAGGGTGAGTCAGTTAAAAACAAAAACATTACCCAGATACATTACATCCATACCTAATCTTTATGACTTACAGCCCACAGATGATGCAGTGAAAGATTTTGAGAAGTCAAACCTTTAATTGGTCTGAGTCATATTACGGTTGCATTTCCTGTCAACTACAGCAGAGGGTGCTATAGTTACAAGCTGCTTGTTGAAAGAAATTGGGTACTGGTAGTTCAGACTACATTTTAATAATTACAAACGTAAGCATGTGCGCATGCTTTTGCAGTATTTCTCGAGCTGAGTGGTTTAGCAGCTTAACTGGAATCCTTTAGAAAGAGTCAGGAAACTTGAAATGCAATCAAATTACATCTATACCATTCAAAGTCTTATTTTACTGAAACTAATTTCAGCTGGATTGCATTATCTTTTTCCTTTTTTTTTCTTGCAGTTGTCAGAATCTGTTTTTGTTTATCAGAGATGGTTGCTGTCTGTTTAATCTTCAACCTCAAATGAGACATTGACCTTTTCACTGTCTCTTGTCAGTTCTATCACAATAGTTCTTCACAAATAACCTCAACAGATCTATTTTGTGAATTTTCTACATCATACATCATATCATCTGAAAATAGCAGATTTAGATTGATGGAGATCAGAAAAAAACTATTAGTGATGCTGCTGCTATTCTTGATGACATTAGGGGTGAAGGAGATCGACATTGCAGCCACACTGGAGCACATCAGAGACCAGAGACCTGGCCTAGTCCGCACCAAGGTACATACCATCCATTGTTTGTAGGCATATTGTTTTTAGTATGTTTTTTTCTAGTCTTCAGATTGTGCATCATTACCCAAGTGCCTCACTTCCCTGCTCTTCCTAATTAGGACCAGTTTGAGTTTGCCCTGACGGCGGTAGCTGAGGAGGTGAATGCCATCTTGAAAGCCCTGCCACAGTGAGATGCAGCTGCTGATGGATACAATGACGACATGCAGACAGAAAAGAATACACGCTCCAGTGGACACAATTGTATGATTCAGTCATGTATGATCATTACTGTATATAAAAATCTGCTTGGCCACACTGGAGCTATTATTGCTCTTGCTTTTTTCCCCTGCTGACTCATTGTCTGGGTGTTTAAAACATTTTGAAATCCAATTTTATTTTGAGGATTTTTTTTTTCCAGGAAGCAAAAGGAAAGAGAATCAAAGTTCTTTACAATTACAACAAGATTTGATTTTTTCCATTAGTATCTTAAGTTTCTAATTACACATGGAGGCAGTTATCAGTTGGGAATTTAACAGAAAACCTTGGTGCCTGTGTGAATCCAGATGAATATGGGATAAGGGTGATCATGCTGTCAGACAGAATAGTTATCTTGCACTCATCTGATTAAATTGTTACTGGACATTATTACCTCAAATGATCAGCCAACATAAAAATAATTTATGACCAACACAGGGTTTGTATTGGCTGCTCTAGTGAACATGTAAATTGGACCAAAGTTATAATACTGTCAAATCCCCTGTCAAAACGTATCAAATATTTATGACTGCCATCCCAGTTAACCATGTTGTGGTTGTTCTCCGATCTAACTCTGAATGTGTTGTTATTCGTGTCCATCTGAATACTGTATTCTTTTGTCAAGTGTGTTTTTATTTCTGAGGCGTGTCTTTTTTGCCTTGAAAACATGATCGTTTGCTTTCAGCGCTGGTCGTTTCGTAATGGATGCTCGACTTGACCATGAAGTACCTTCTCGCTGTCTCCCTTTCTGCACACAAAGTAACTTTGCGTTCTTCTATTGTCTTACTCAGTGTACGACCTTGTGATTCGTGTAAATAATTCATTCTGATTGTGTTTATTTCATGTAGCAGACAGACAGAAAATATCTATAAAAATGTATTTTTGACTTGACCTAAATAAATTTGTGATGTGATGCAGCAGAAAACAAACCCAAATGCCTTCAGTGTTCTCTGTTTTCTGGATTGCTGATTCTACCATGACTGCAAGATAGTCACTGTGATATAATCCATCATCAAGTACCATAATGAAGCCTTGAGCATCTTGACTCACCAACTTGGCTTTTGGAAACAAGATGTGATGAGCTAGAGTGATCTGAGTGAGAAACCAAGGCACTCCAGACAATTACAAGGCGGGCCCACCCAACCACCCTACAGTATGGACTGCTTTATCCCTTTCTTAACATCAACAGACACCATAATCTACAAAATGAACATTAACACTTGAAACTAGCAATTCAGATCATTAGGAAATTTTTTCTTATAACAACAAACATGAGGACGCACAGCATTTTATCAGTGCTTCACACATTTGCTTTTTAACGCTCCAAAACAGTTAAAAATAAATGTATTACAATTTTTTACCTCAACTTTATGGTTTTATCTTAACCCTTAGACAGTTAGCCTTAATCTTGTCACAAAGACGCTACCACAAACTGAGGAAAAAAAATCAGCAGGAAAATCTTTATTTTCTCTGCTTCATATGTTTTACAAGAACTTTCTTTTTGCTTTGTGCACTGTTTTCATATTTATTAGAAATATGATCATTTGATGAAGAGATGATTATAACTACTGTACCTCTTTAGAGTTTTCAGTCTTTTGTTCCACAATGAGCTACGTACACACATGCACTCAGAGACACACACATATTAAATACATATATCTTATAAGTGTCATTCAGCAGGTAGGAGCCATGGTGGGCAGAGAAAAGTGCATCGTGGGATATAATCTTTGACCTGTAAGAATAGATGTACAAGGACAGGTTATACTTAATCAGATATGCAAGTAGGCATCATCTGATCTCGTCTACATAGAGTTTGGGGGCAGGAGAAGGAATGGGTGCCTCAGATTCACACTGGTTCTTTACCTCAGGGCAGGGCAAGGGCACAGAGCAGCGTGAGCCAATCAGGTTAGGTTGTGAAGGCCTCGAAGTCTGAGTCTGAAACAGGAAGCATGAATCGTAAGAGAAAAGAACAAGTATTCAAATTTATGTCCCAAAAATATGATACTAGATATGTTTGCTACATAACAGATGAAAAGTAATGTTTATGTGATCCAGCACATTTAAACATTAGAGCCAACAAGACTGAATAACCTGGTCCAAGGAAGTCGTAAGTTGAGATAAACGAAATTAAAAATACAATAAAATAAAAACACACAACAGTCTATGGGACTTAATTACTTTTTAGTTTAAAACACAATGTCTAATGATGCCCTTGCCCTTGTTACATATCTTATCACAAATGGTGCATTACACCGCTCGCATAATAAGGGCTACACTGAAAATACAAGCTCCTGATTTGAACTTAATGAAGACACACAGAGAAACAGTTAACCCACATACATGTGCAGTTTCCAAATCAGTAAAAGCAGGAAGTAGTTTTTAATGCATGATTCTGTTGTCTTATAATGTTTAAGGGTCCTGAGAACTGAAAATAATCCTTCAGATTTCCATGACTATATAATTATTAAACAGTTATCATACTGTATCATCATTTTGCACTAGCATGAATTTAGTGGAAATTAGTGGAAATACGTGGCTGCCATATTCTAAATAAAAAAAATATTCCAAATTATCTTGTGGCACAATCTTTATTCGTTAATTCCTTTTTAACAATGTGAAAATAAAAAGAACATCAACATATGAGTAATCAGTAACAATTAATACAGGCTGATATATTTATTAAAGTTTTCATTTGCCTATTTCACTCTTAGTCTTCGCCAGTGCTGACAGCTATACTTTCAAGTGAAAACAAAACTCATGCAATCTATGATGAATGAGGCACTCGTGAAAAATATGTGTCAATAAAAATTATAAACATAAAGCATAAAACACACCAGGGCAAAGGGACACTGCCTGTAATTAGAAACTAACTGTGACAGGCATGTGTGTTTTTTTAATGCATATTACAACATAACACTGGCAGCAGTAATTATTTTAACATCTGCATGATTTGGCACCAGCATGGTTTTCTTTTGCCTTCAGCTTTGCCCTGCAGCAACAACCACATTTAAAACATTTCTTAGTGTCGCACTTAAAACATTGGCAGTATCTTCATGTTACTTGAGATCTACGAAAAAGGCATATTTGAGTTTTATCCATGAGCTCCAACACTATCTTCAGTGACTCCGTCCTGTGACTGTCTCACATACACAAACATGCAACCCAACAAAATCTACATTAGCGGGACATGAGCTGGATAAACTATTTCAGTTACCATTCACATTAAACCCAACTTTAGTGGCAGCTGACTGATTGTCTAACTGAAATTTGGGAAGCAGTGCAGGAGGGAAAGTCATCAAGTCACCCCTAAAGTACAGTGTTTATAATTTTGCACACAAGGGAGCTCACCTGGAACTGGCTGAGGTTTAATATTTCGCTCAGGGAGCACGTAAACAAATGTTCTTTGATCATTTAGCTATTATACATCCTGTAACCAGATGTAATAATACAAAATTTTAAAAAATCCAGGACAGGTAACACACTGCCGTCACAATCATTGTCACTTTCTTCTTCCTCAAATCTCTTGACAACACTCTCAGTCACATCTACTGCAGGAGGACCAAGGAGAATCCAAAAACTGATTTATCTTTTTAATTTGTTTATAAAGCTTGGCACGTTTGCATCGTGTAATGTAAGAATAGTAAACACATAAGTAGTTAACATGTACAAAGTCTTAACAATCATTATTTGTAGCTGTTTCAGTCACAATACTGTGATTTGTCCTTAATAAAGTGCTTTCCCCAAACTATAATCTAAAATCTGATTACAATTTTAATGCTATTTGTGGTAAAAGTGCAGAATCAACATATGATAAACTTGGATTTAATGATATATGAGCTCCTCCCTACTTCAACTTTCCAACAACAAGATAGTCAAAGTGTGTGAGCATGTGCTTCACCTAACTACTTATTGCTTCATACATATTCTTGACATTATAACTAGCTGACTGAGAAACACTGGTCTTCAGTCAAAAGTATTTTATGTGGCAACCTGGAAATAAACCACAAAAAGTTCTGTGGGCTACCTTTGATTTTCGTGTGGCACAGTTGTGCAACATTCCCACTGCCAGAGAGTCTGAATGAGAAAATTCTATGGCAAGGTCTCAGCTGACTCAAACACACAAAGACCTACACAGTACAACATGCACACACAAACACCACCGCACACACTCAATTTTAGACCTTCACTGACATAATGTATTCTGAAAAAAACTTACACAAACCTCAAAATTCCCAAATATATTCCAGGTTTGGCTTTAAACCCAAACACAAACCTTAAATTCTAAAAGGCCTTTCAAGCTTTGTTTTAGAGTTACTTAAACTTAAACTGGTCCTCACAAAAGACTCAATTGCGGCCATATATACAACAGATCTAAATCATCACTTAATTGCAATTCATCAGTCTATGCAAATATCTGGCAAATTCGCGTTCACAAGCAATCCTCCACACCGGCTTGCACCCAACTGCAAAAACAATTTAAATGCCTGTGATAATGTAGAAATGTAACCACAAATCTTATCTTTAGTGTGTTCCTTTGGAGGAATGTGAAGCCTTGTCATCAGTATAGGCACTGTCTCAAATAAAGATCTGCTCAATTCACATTACATTAGAGCTGGCTGAAGGCAAAACACTGAGGTCAGTATAATAAGGCAACCCAAAGAAAGTAAACCTACACAAACACATCATTAGGAGACAACACACCCACACTTCTTTTTCTTTTTCACGCTGCAATCACTTTTTATCACAGGTTTAAACTTATCCTCACTGCACTGGCTTAGGGGTGTAGTGCTGGCAGTTGTGGATGACTCAGGAGAGAAGCCTGGCTCGACTGTACCCTTTGCCACACTTTTGCATCCATCTCCAGCCACTGAACCCAATTTAATCTCTTTACATTTCTGCCCTGCAACAACCTCTTCCCTGCTCTGTACATTCAAATGTTTTGCCTTAGCAATCCCGCCATCTAAACAGCCCCTGGTTTTGTCACTGACAGCTCTGCCCCCACCCCGAGCACCTGATATGTAGTCGTTAGCAGCAGCTCTCTGCTGGGCTTCCATTTCTGACAGGCTGCATGCCAAAGCCATCTGTAGGTCTTCATCTTCCTCATCATCCTCGCTGCCTCCTGCAACCCCGTAGTGGTAGAATGGGGCCGAGCTAAATGAACGATGCGTGGGTGAAGTGTAAGGGCTCAGCCGGGATCTGTCTGACTCTGTGGTTCTGTTCTGGAGTCGTGGCTTCGGAGCGGCCTGTTCCTCTCGTCGGCTCAGCTCCAGAGCAAGGGCCATTTCATCTTCCACACCTTCGATCAAAACAAAAACAACAAGACAGCTGTCTCACTGCACAATCAACACAAAGCAAAAACCTTAGACATACAGAAAAACACATAACCAAGCAAAAACTTCAGGTCAAGCAGAAATACGAAAAACTAAAGCCAAGGTTAATATAGTTAACCAAACTAAACCAAAAACTAAAACATTTCCACAGACTACAAAAACATGATTAAGGCTTAAAAAAAAAAAATAAAACTAACTGAAATTATTTTGTGAAAAATATCAAGCAAATATCCTTAGTTTTGGTATTTGTTAAACATGTAAAATTAGATATCATAACTTAGCTGATGACGCACTGATGAATGTGTTTATTGAGACTTCGGATGTCTACAAGACTAAGAGTTAACTGCTTTCAAAACATTCAGTGTTTTTATTGTAATATCTATACTAATTTTCTTAAATTTTGCCTTTGGTGCATGTTCTCAATACAATACGATTAAACTAACACTCAAAGTCATAAAAACTCAGCTATAACTAAACCTTTTTAAAAATTAAACTGAACTTAAAAAGCAAACCTACTGTGGGAACTGACTGAAAATAACCTGAATTAAAAATACAAAAAATATTAAAAATAAGAACTAATAAGACAGATTAAATACAAACTGAAACCTCGTCTGTTTTTTTAAAACATTTCCATGCTTGCATTGAAATCTTTTGAATAAGCAAATGCAGCACTGCATTTTGACACAATTGTTACTGTATTAGAAAACGCTGACACTGAATTTGTATTTTCAGGTTAAAGCAAATAAGCACCAGAATAAAGGTTTTTTTTGTTCTCAATTCATTTATTCAGTCAGCATTGTCTCACCATTAATTAGAACACTCTTTAACATGCCATCCTCCTCGATCTCTATTCTTTCCTGCCCATTCTCCTTTATCCTGTAGGAAAGACAAATACAGACATAAGTGGAATTATTTAAAAGCCACCATCATTGCTAGTGCCTCTGTGTTTGTGCAAGTGCACACTCAGTCTTAGGGCTGAGAGATTACAGCCAAAAAATATTTTGATTAACACCAAAATCATGATTATCTACCACGATTACTCACTTTCATTTTAGTGACACAAATGCACTGCCACATAAAGATAAGAATGCTTTCATGTCTATGCTTTGGACTGTCTACAAACCTTTGTAGACAGTCCCCTTGATTCATTTCAGTAGAAAAAGAATATAAACTAATAACGAGGGCACTGCTTTCACTTTTACATTGCACTATATTCCTGTTAATTACGCTTACCCTCCTGCATTTTGCATACAGTGCAAGTTTTCCCCCTTTAGAAAAACACAGATCTATAGAGAAATGAAATGAGACTGTGTTCGCATTTCCACTACATCTTTGTGGGCTTAAACGATATGCTGTATGTGATGTACAGCCTCACTTTTATGGATTTATGAATTGTTATTGGACGAGACATGTCATCAGCCTCTACAAGGTCTTTCAGGGTCTTCATGCATTTTTCATACTGCAGTGTGAATGCTGCATTTTTAGGAGGTGTATACATTAGTTTTGTTGTTTTGTAGTGCCAACACAACTTTATGGCGCCCTTTGCATACGATTTGTTCTTTGTTCTAAATCTAAAGTATTCCCTAACAATAGATGACAATCTGCTTCTAGGGACAATCTACTGAGACAAGTACAATTCAAATATGCACATATGCACTTCTCTTATTCAGCAACCACAGTCACATCAAGATAATTCTTAAAATGCTGGAATGTAAAACTGTTCACTGATGCTAAATTTAATATATTCTTCAATTAATTTTTCACTTTTTGCTTTGACGATAATACACTTATATACATATTAGGAATTGAGAAGGAATTACATACTTCTTGGTGGTGGTGCGTTTTCCATTTATGATGCGAGTGGAAGTAGAAACTGATCTAAAGTTGCCCATCCCTCCACCCATGCTGTCCATCCCATCCAGACCACCCAAGGTAGTGGAGAAAGAGGAGAATTCAACTGTAGAGAGTCAAACAATCAAAGAGAGGAGAGGAAAGCAGTATTAGTTTTTAATGTATCTAAACCATCTCCTGATATTAATTCTTTTAAGCATTTTTTTAAATTAACAACTGAAACTCTAGAGATTAACAATATCAAATATCATTAATCTGGCATTTGTTGATGATATAAAACACAAAAGGTTGTAGACCCTCTTTCTGTGAGACATTCCTGGCAACCACTGATGATAGAAACCACTTATGATAGAGGTTTAACTGAGTAGAATTGAATTAATTACCAGTAAAGGAAAGCTGAAAGAAAAACTACATGGGAAAATCCTCTTCAATCCTCTGCAAACAGTTTACTTATAATATTAAATTCTTTACCTCCTCCTGATGGAAAAGAGAAGAATCGCCCTGGGCCAAGACGAGAGGATGAGCTTCCAAACGAGGAGAAGTCATCTGAGTAAGAGACAGAAACATGCAAGTACATAAAAATACAACAGTAATGGACAATACCTCCCACCCAGTCCATGACGTGCTGGCCAGTCACAGGAGCACGGTCAGTGACAGACTGAAATTACCCAAATGCACCACTGAACGAAGCAGGAAATCTTTCCTGCCTGTGGCTATCTGCCTGTACAGCTCTAATGTACAGTACACAGTGCAATAGTTACTCCCTTTTGCAGTGAAAATAACAAATAGCACTTTAGAGGTTTTACAGTTGACAGTTTAGAGTAGAATATCGACCATTTACATTTAATTTCTGTAATATTCTGGATATTAATAATTGAGCTATTTGTCTATATTCAAGCTAGTTCTTATATTTGTTACTTTAGAATATACTGTAGTTTTTAATTTAGTTCGGTTACAGTAGACCTAAGACAAATTACTCTCATCATATTTTTTATTTTACCTCTAAACTGAATAAATAAATGTTAGTATTAGTTCCTGAACCTAATACTAATAACAGATGAACCCAACCCCAGTATATGTTTTACTTACCGAAGAAGCTGGCAAAAGGATCCTGTCCACCAAAGAACTCTCTGAACACCTCATCTGGGCTGCGGAATGTGAAGGTGAAGCCTGGGATATCTGTAAAGTCTGAGCTGGAGGAACCTGAGAAACCAACATGTCACAGTCAGGAGAGCGAGGAGGAAAAAGTAAAATAAAGACAAATGTAAAGGAGAAGTAGCAAGTAGGAAGGATAGGTAGTAGTAGTAAGAAAATTACCAAAACACACATTTTTTTCTTAAACTGTAACAATTAGAAGATTGCTAATGATTACTATAATGGATGCAACAATATCCCTGATTTTTAGATATATATATATATATATCTATAAATATATATATACCTGTGTGTCGCATTCTGTCATTTCCATATCTGTCGTATGCATCACGTTTGCTCTCTGTCAAAAAGGAAAAAATTACCCACGGATATCAATATCTGTACACATACACATCTACAGTGTACCTTGTACATATTAGACCAGTTGTCATCTATGGTGACTTACTGTCAGACAGGACTTCATAGGCCTCAGCGACTTCTTTGAACTTTTTCTCTGCTTCCTCCTTGTTGTCTGGATTTTTGTCAGGATGCCATTTCAAGGCCAATTTCCGGTACCTGAAAATACAAACAACATCGAACATCCATGATAATATATAAATAACCACACACATAATGAAGGTCTAGTTCTTAAACCTCTATCTATGAGATATGAGCTTATTTAGTGACATAATATGATGATGCATCTTTGCCCTGAAAAACACATTTTTTGGACTGAAATTAAACTCAAAGGTTATCTTAAGTTCGTAAGCTCTTAAAAAATAAACACACAAAAACACATAGTGGCAGTGGCCTCAGTTTTTCAGTGCTTACATAACCTTGTTATCTAAAGTAGGTTTTCACACTTCAAATATATCTTCAGAAACAGTATTTTTTTACTCAAGTGAACTTTTTGTTACTTATGACTATATTTTCTAACACTTCAAATAGTCCCAGGATACTTACGCTTTCTTGATGTCATCCTGAGTGGCTGTTTTGGACACTCCCAAGATGCTATAGTAGTCCACCATGTCACCTGCTGTTACTCCTCAAAACACCACGCTGAAAGAAAAATATAAATACAAGTTTTCGTTTGGTCAAAAGTTAAAAGCACCAATGTGTGTGGATGCACAGCTTCTGCATCATTTAAAAAAATGCTGCTCTTGACTAAAAAAAACTTTTGTATCTATGGAACCAAGTAGATTTTAAATAATGAATAGATAGAATATAACAACAATAACAATAATAATAATGATAGATTTTAAATAATACTTAATCACCATTGTAGTGGAGGTTATATGAGCCCAATGGATCTATTGTATACAGTAAAACGATTCTAAAACATGTATTTAGAAGCTGGGAAATAATATCCTCCTAAAATTGACTTAAATTATGATTTAACTGAGACAGTGCTGCTTAAACTGTTCAACAGCTGTATTACTGTAAGACTTGTGAGTTGAACTATACTGTGTTTAAAGCTACATTAATTTCACTAATGCTTTTTAACTTGAGTTAAGTATTATTAATCAGCACTTTGAAGCTAGAATATGAAATTTGTGTGGAAGCAGTATGGTTAGTAATGTTTTAATTTTTAACTAAACAATTAGCAACTTGTATGTGATGCATGCATAAAAGGACAGAAAAGTCAATCTGTAGAGATTTTAAAGCCAAATACATTCTCTTAAACTAGTCTAAAAAAACCCTTCAGGTCCTTTTATAATTTGAAATTTCCAACAAATATATTGCGTTTGAAAGAGTAAGTAAAAACCTAATCAGCGGACTTCACTGAATCATAAATTAACCTGTTATAAACTGTTTTAGAACGGTCACATGAAAGCATCAAGCCTGTGATCTTTTTCAAAAAAATAAGATCTTGGCACAGTCAGCAGTTCTATAATAGCCACAGACGACACCCTAACCGAGATGCCAGTCTCATTTGTAATCGTTTGGGGGCTGAAGGGGGCTTCCAAACTGAGGTGAAACAACTAAATCTAACTTTCTATGCCCCTACAGGATGAGCCATGTACTCATACAAGCCTCATTACTATGTTATTTCTAGCGCCAAGGCATTTGTCAACTGCTGCAGTGCTGACATGACTGCAGGCCTTATAGACGCTTAAATACAGGGACAGATGAACTTGGAGGCACAGGTGCTGTGCTATTCGAGTATTGACATTAGGGCACAATTAACATCATTTGGTATTTCGGTAGCACATCTCCTTTTATGGTAAAGTTGGACATCTGTCATAAATTGCAGCACCTATTTGGATAGGCACAAGTTATTACGCTAACCTCGGCAATGGACCTACCTTAGGAGTGTTTTGGCCTAATGAGTGAGCAGTTTAGCCGTCTGTCCACCACTTTGGAGCGACAATGAATTAGTTGTTATAGCGGTCCTTCTGGACTACACTCCCCCTCTTTTTCTTCTCCTTTGTTGACAGCCGTACAGGCACCTCCCCTGTTTTCGGCCCGTTTCTTCACCGCAAATATTTTCCACCAAGCCAATATGACTGTAACCTAGCGTTAGGGTCTGCGCTGAAGTCCCCACCGAGATAGCATGCGCGCAGTCAGCTGTGTTTGTCCCGAGTGCTCCTCTAAGCCGCACGCGCTACGTCACCGCGAGCGCATAGAAAAAAATTGAGCGTCTAGAAAATGCCAGTGTTTGGAAACGTCACCGGGCCCGCCCTGCATGCCTCAGCGCCCGCCTGTTGCTCCGTGATAATGCTTTAACCTCGAAACATAAACATATGCCAAAACCTAGAAACTATTTTTTTCTTTTCAAATATAGATCACCCAATCATCGCAGATATTACTAAATAATTTACAGTCGCTCCTATGTAGCTGGAACGGTGAAACGAGTACTGCGTTTTACTACAGTCAAGGTGTAATTCTGACATCCCGCTGCACTTTCTTATTGGTAGGTAATCATATAGATCGATTATAGAAATTAGATTTCCAGTTTACCACGTGATTCATCGGTAGAGTAATTGGTCTGGATCACACAATGAGCACATCATGTAATATCAGTTATGTGGACTGCTCAGCGATGTGTAATCAAACCTCCAAGGCCATGTTATGAATAGTAAAGTGTAGAAGACCACCTCCTGGTGGGCAGATGGGTACTGCAGGTGGGCTGTCAAAGAAAGATATCTAGATATTTTAAGTGAATTTTGTAAATAAGACTGAAAAAACATGAAACTTTTAGGATTTGATATTGGCATTTAATATAGTTCAACGAATAAATTAGATTAATTTTGTAATTTAAGTTATTTTGTTGTTAATCTGTTTTATTTTTGATGGGGGACCTTGGCTCGTAATTAGATTGCCATTTATGTATGAATGTTATCATTTGGCAGTGAATTGAAGTGGGCTCGACTTCACATCAAATCAGTTTGTTTAGGAGAATAAATTACACAGGAAAATAATTTGGTCTGAGACTATTATGTTAATCGGCGGGAATAAAAGTTTGAAGGGCGACCAGACAATCTCACCTACACAAACCTCGATATTTTAACCCGTGTCACTTTGTTTCCACCTGCTGGCCTAAGGAAAAAGTTCAGGAACCAGGAGTAAATCGAAAAGGCCTAATGGCCACTCAGCTTGGCGTGAAGAAAAGCAGGAAACTGAAAACAGAGGCTGGAATTTCTTTTCTAAAAGTAAAGTGGAGCCGCCCAGAAACATCGGGGAGGAAAAAAACAAAACAAAAAACAATATTGTGTATATCAAGTTTAAAAGTAAGTATATGATAAATTATGTAATGTGTCAAAACAGTGTTTTAGATGTCTTGGATTTGCTAATACTAACTCTCATGATAATGCTGATAAAATATCTTCCACTTTCAAATCCAGAACCTTGTTAAAAATTAAATATGTGTAATTGATAACTTCACCATTTGTGTCAGAAGATAAATTATTAGCATTTGAACTAGAAAGGCACTCAAGTGTGTAATATTGCAAGAATCAAGTTAACCAGGCTATGTTAGCAAATGTATAAGTAGATCAAGAATGTCCACAAATTCATAGGACACGTTTATGAGAACTTTTATTGACAATACTGACGAATCACCACATGTGCGGATTTTGGTGGGAATGTGTTACTTTCATAGCATTTGGAATGCGTGATGTTTGATTCTTCAGTACTCTTCTCCCTCTTCATCCTCCTCTCCCATGCTGTCAGTGCCCACCTCTTCATAATCCTTCTCCAGAGCAGCCATATCTTCTCTGGCCTCTGAGAACTCTCCTTCCTCCATGCCCTCCCCAACATACCAGTGAACAAAGGCTCTCTTGGCATACATCAGGTCAAACTTGTGGTCCAGTCGGGCCCAGGCCTCAGCGATGGCTGTGGTGTTGCTTAGCATACACACAGCCCTCTGCACCTTGGCCAGGTCTCCACCAGGAACCACAGTTGGAGGCTGATAATTGATACCCACCTTGAAGCCAGTGGGGCACCAGTCCACAAACTGGATGGTGCGTTTGGTCTTGATGGCTGCGATAGCAGAGTTGACATCTTTGGGCACCACATCACCACGATACAGCAGACAGCAGGCCATGTATTTACCATGACGAGGATCACACTTCACCATTTGATTAGCTGGCTCGAAGCAGGCATTGGTGATGTCAGCAACAGACAGCTGCTCATGGTAGGCTTTCTCAGCAGAGATGACCGGGGCATAGGTGGCCAGAGGGAAGTGGATACGAGGGTAAGGCACCAAGTTGGTCTGGAACTCTGTCAGATCAACATTCAGGGCTCCATCGAAACGAAGTGAGGCTGTAATTGAGGACACAATCTGGCCAATCAGCCTGTTAAGGTTGGTGTAGGTGGGTCGTTCAATGTCAAGGTTCCTGCGGCAGATGTCATAGATGGCCTCATTGTCCACCATGAAGGCACAGTCAGAGTGCTCCAGGGTGGTGTGGGTGGTCAGGATGGAGTTGTAAGGCTCCACCACTGCTGTGGAAACCTGGGGGGCTGGGTAAACTGCAAACTCAAGCTTTGATTTTTTCCCATAATCAACAGAGAGCCTCTCCATCAGGAGGGAGGTGAAACCAGAGCCAGTGCCTCCACCAAAAGAGTGGAAGATGAGAAATCCCTGCAGGCCAGTGCACTGATCAGCCTGAAAATGTATTAGTTCATTATTATTAAAACCCTAAAGTAATTTAGTTGAGCAAAATGTTTAATATACTCCAAATTTAAACGTTAACACTATCATAGAGTCTCACCAATTTACGTGTCCTGTCCAGGACCAGATCTATGATCTCTTTGCCGATGGTGTAGTGGCCACGGGCATAGTTGTTGGCAGCGTCCTCCTTTCCTGTAATCAGCTGCTCAGGGTGGAAAAGCTGACGGTAGGTTCCTGTACGCACCTCATCTGCAAGAAACAGAAAAAAAAAAAGTTAGGAGTGCAGCTTCGAGTATTCTTGCGTCAAATTAAGAGCAGTCCCTCTATTTCGCAGACAGTGCCATTTAGAAATAACAAAAAACCAATGACAATTCGAAAGGAAAAGGAAATTTAACCCAAACATCTGTTTTTGTTGTTTTTTTCTTTTTTTAAATTTATCTTATCAGTTTTCAGATTATCCATGACAATATATGCAAGTATGTGTTTATTTGCACATTACTTACCTATGACAGTAGGTTCCAGGTCAACAAAGATTGCTCTGGGGACATGCTTTCCTGCCCCCGTCTCACTGAAGAAGGTATTGAAGGAGTCATCTCCTCCCCCGAGAGTTTTGTCAGAGGGCATCTGTCCATCTGGCTGGATCCCATGTTCCAGGCAGTACAGCTCCCAGCATGCATTGCCCATCTGGGCTCCAGCTTGGCCAACGTGCATAGAAATACACTCACGCTGGGGGAGGGGAGAAAAAAAAAATTAGACAAAGGAAGTTTATGTACACATGTACTTCCTGACACCATTTATCATAGTTTGAACTAGCTATGACTGCTGAAAGGCACAGCAATATCTGGGGCACTTATTTAATGAGTACTAATGGGGGTGGGGTGGGCAGGCGGACTCTTAGGAGTGTATATTGTTAGAGATCCTTAGTGTGCCCCCCCATCAATTTACAAGACAATGTTCAATTTGTGAAGAGGAAATACCTCAGTGAGGAAAGAAAGCTTGCTTTCAGTGGTGCATATAATACAAGCAACGCAGTGTCTGAACTCTGTTTCTACAGTTGAAAGGGCAGGAAATATAGTTAATAACTGCAAGCTCCTTATTTTCCTAAAAGATAATTTTATGACGGGGGGCAAAATACAATCCTGTATATGGCAAACAGGAAAGTCATGCAGCAAGAAGAAAACCTTATCCCCACCTCTTCATCCTGAATCTCCTCCCTTTCCTCATCCCTCCCCATTTTGTGTCTCCCCTCCCCTATCCTGTCCGGCTCAATAGTGCTGTGTAACGGGAAGGGATGACTGTCTCACCCTCTCTTTCTCTCCACATCCTTCAACCCTAAAATTCTTAACAGCTGCAAAATGGCAGCGAACTAACTCTCACTTGTAGGCCAGACCACTCCTCTTTTTCCCTGTTCATTTTAATCCATCCCCCACTGCCACGATTACCCTGCTCACTACTTTGTAGTTGTGAAAACAGTATCCTATGCTTGTTTAGGAACTAAAGACTTTATAGATTTTCTCTTTTTATACCAAAAGCTCTGCATTAAGAAGGCTTGAAAAGGACAACAGCTCAACTCATTGTCTCATCTGACCTAGATTTTCCAATAGTACAGAAATGACTTCTCTTTTAGTCAAATGCAAGTACACTAGTGCATTGTTCTCACCGAATTCTCAGACAAGCCCTAAAAAAAAGTTTTGTATAAATTTAGCTCAAAAGTATGATCACTTAATAGAATTTGATTTTAAGTAAACTCCCACACAACACTGAAGACTTGAAGCATTTAAAAAAGCCTAGATATTTAATCCATGCAACAGAAACAAAAGGAGTTAGGAGGGGAGAGAGAATGAAAATTTCAAGGCTACGTCATCAGCCAGACAGTTACTCACCATTTTGTCTGCTTGTCCTTCGACCGACGTTGAGGATTCAGACACAAGGCAGAAGTGCCGAAAAAAGGGAGACTCACAGTTTATATAGACAAGGATGTGGAGGGGGCAGGCAGGAAACCACAGCAGGCAGCTGCATAGCTCATTTGTGGGAGGGAACAGCAGTTGGAGGGGGAAAAAAAGAGGGAAGTCCCTAATACTTATTTTAATGGCAAATCTCCTTACATTTATCTACATAAGATCATTATGAAAAACATTTTTTTCTTACTATTATACACACCTCAATCCCCTTCTGACTTGCCTGTGTTCTCTTTCCTTCCCCCCCGTTTGTTTTCTCTGCATGTCATGTCTCTATCTGTGTGTGTATAGCAGGTGTGGCTCGTTACGTTTCCCAGATCCTCTGTAATCATTGTGCACACCTTTGATCCCATCAGCCCACTAACCAGCAGTCTGTCTTATGACTATCTATAAGTCATTCCCTGTCAGAGCTTTCTACTAGAGATACTTAGTATCCCACATATTTTGTTCTGGTTTTGTTTAGCTTTCTTCCCTAGTGACTTCTTTGTTTTGTTCTAACTCATATCTCTTTTCTCCGGATCTGTCCACTCATCTAACCCAGAAAAGCTTCCCTCCACAGCTCCCCTTCAGACACCGTCATCAGCCTGCCTACAGTCCTCGCTGCTTCTTTTTTTAACAATTTCCCACCTACTTCTTTTTCTCAGTGTGCTTGTGTCCGTTTGCAATGGCACCATTTAGAGTTTCAGAGTTAGTTTGATTTTTTGACACATAACTTAAATGAGCTGTTGCATGCAAATACTCCACCCCCACACATTTCTCAACATACATATACTATAACAAAATCAGTAGGCAAGGAGATTGACAATGCTACTTTATGCAGTCATCTATACCCACACACACACTAAGACTTGTCTGTGTTGAACCACTAAATAAATAATCAAAAATGGAAAGACTGACATGTTTATTTGGGTTATTATATGTAAAAGAAAAATGCTTTAATGGTAAAAAAAAAAAAGTGATGAGAAGTAAACAATCATACAAATAATCAAGTAAGATAATCCAAAGTTCATCAAATGAAATAATATGGAACAAAGAAACTTCAGTGTGGTAATTACAATAATGTATCACAGACTGTGAAAAGATTAAAAAATAAAGTTTCCAAGAAATGTAGAGCTCAGTTTTAAATGCAGCTTTTCAGCCACTCTGTTTGAATCATAGTGCAGTGATTCATACAAAACCGAACTGGGAGTCTATTGTTGCTGCAGGCTATGGTCTGAGTATGAGCTACACAAGCAACACCAGCCAGAGTCCGTCGGTTATTTTCTCTTGCTTTCATTCTCAGAGTCACAGCTGAATGGTATATAGAAACGGACATAGGAGCCCTTTCATAACTTGCATTCCTCATGGGAGAGGATAGTGGGGGGAGGTGCAAGAGAGAGAGAGAGAGAGAGCGCGTGGTTAAAGCAGGCAGAAACCAGAGAAAGAAACACTTAAAACACCAAGAGCACATTATACTCTTTTGCTATGAATGTAAACACCTTTTTTTTTAGTGAAATGTGGATTATTAAAACTGTTCACATTTGCTCACACAAATTGTAACTTTGTTGGTGTAGTCATATTTCTGATACATTTATTTTCACTACAAAAAAAAAGCAAAAAGCCACATTTTGAAAACCAGGAAAAAGGAATTTACTCTGGATTAAAATCAGTATTCTTCTCCTTCATCCTCCTCCCCCACATAGTCAGCACCCACCTCTTCATAATCTTTCTCCAGAGTAGCCATATCTTCTCTGGCCTCTGAGAACTCTCCTTCCTCCATGCCCTCCCCAACATACCAGTGAACAAAGGCTCTCTTGGCGTACATCAGGTCAAACTTGTGGTCCAGTCGGGCCCAGGCCTCAGCGATGGCTGTGGTGTTGCTTAGCATACACACAGCCCTCTGCACCTTGGCCAGGTCTCCACCAGGAACCACAGTTGGAGGCTGATAATTGATACCCACCTTGAAGCCAGTGGGGCACCAGTCCACAAACTGGATGGTGCGTTTGGTCTTGATGGCTGCGATAGCAGAGTTGACATCTTTTGGCACCACATCACCACGATACAGCAGACAGCAGGCCATGTATTTACCATGACGAGGATCACACTTCACCATTTGATTAGCTGGTTCGAAGCAGGTGGTGGTGATGTCAGCAACAGACAGCTGCTCATGGTAGGCTTTCTCAGCAGAGATGACCGGGGCGTAAGTGGCCAGAGGGAAGTGGATACGAGGGTAGGGCACCAAGTTGGTCTGGAACTCTGTCAGATCAACGTTCAGGGCTCCATCGAAACGAAGTGAGGCTGTAATTGAGGACACAATCTGGCCAATCAGCCTGTTAAGGTTGGTGTAGGTGGGACGTTCAATGTCAAGGTTCCTGCGGCAGATGTCATAGATGGCCTCATTGTCCACCATGAAGGCACAGTCAGAGTGCTCCAGGGTGGTGTGGGTGGTTAAGATGGAGTTGTAAGGCTCCACCACTGCCGTGGAAACCTGAGGGGCTGGGTAGATGGCAAACTCAAGCTTTGATTTTTTCCCATAATCAACAGAGAGCCTCTCCATCAGGAGGGAAGTGAAACCAGAGCCAGTGCCTCCACCAAAAGAGTGGAAGATGAGAAATCCCTGCAGGCCAGTGCACTGATCAGCCTGAATAAATATTAAAACCCTTAATTTAGTTGAGCAAAATGTTCAATATACTCCAAATTTAAACGTTAACACTATCATAGAGTCTCACCAATTTACGTGTCCTGTCCAGGACCAGATCTATGATCTCTTTGCCGATGGTGTAGTGGCCACGGGCATAGTTGTTGGCAGCGTCTTCCTTTCCTGTAATCAGCTGCTCAGGGTGGAAAAGCTGACGGTAGGTTCCTGCACGCACCTCATCTGTACAACAAAACAGCGATAGATATTTACTGGATGAGAAATCAAAACATTTATTGTTTCTACTTTGGTACAAGAAACCTTTTCCAGGAATAAGAATATAATCTAACTTTCAAATTTTCAACATGCTGCTTTTCACATCTAAATGGTGTCTTTTAATGAATTGAAATTCTACAAATAGAAATGCAAAAAAACAGTAAACAAATATATAACTCTGTTTACAAACATCAATAAAGAACTTTAAAAACTATCCAACCTATGTAAAATATCAAATATAACTGGTGCTGACCTATGACCGTAGGTTCCAGGTCAACATAGATTGCTCTGGGAACGTGCTTTCCTGCTCGTGTCTCACTGAAGAATGTGCTGAAGGAGTCATCGCCTCCTCCAACAATTTTGTCAGTGGGCATCTGTCCGTCTGGCTGGATCCCATGTTCCAGGCAGTACAGTTCCCAGCATGCATTACCAATCTGAGCCCCAGCTTGGCCCACATGAATTGAGATACATTCACGCTGCAGAGAGTGAAACTGCTTTACTTTCCACATGTCTACATGCTATCAAACCACTTATCAAACCCAATTTAAGCTATCATATTGTACACTTATTGTTGGTTTTAGATAAAAAAAATATTCTTCAGCTTAATCCTGAAGAATATTCAATGTCTCACAGCTATTTAGAATATAGTAGCATGCTAATCATATCTTACCATACTTTTTCTCTTCGAAATGTCCAAGTAACAGGATGTCATTCCCGAGGCAGCTGTGATACTCTGCTTTATATACCTGTGGCTTAAGGTGTATAGTGATTTGATATGAACTGTAATCAGACCTACTGATGAGACCAAGATAATATCATATACTTGACAGACAATGCAAAAGGAGGTCAACACCCTAGTCATTGTGTTAGTCTTTGAGTGGATTGTACAGGTGTGTATATTTCACAAAGCAGAAGGAAACCCCAGATGAGGGGAAGGTAACGTATGGTTTCAGCTGGCAGTTCTCAATGTAGTGTTTGCAGTGACAGCTTATTTGATTTTGCATTTTTTTGAAAAACCTCATCATGCTTTGAAATTGTTTTTTTTTAAGTTAAAATATTCATAATCAGTCAGGGATAAACACAAAGTATGAGAAAGTGTTGCAGTCAAAAAACTGTAAAGTATGGTGGAAACAATCACTGACTTTCCATTGCCATATTGGTAATATATGTATTATTTTATAAAGTATGCATGATACATGCTGCTATGTTCTTGTTGATTCTTCAGCAAGGTGCTAACATAACTCACTGTCCTAGTTGTTTCACTGTATGCAAAACAAACGCCAGTCAGCATATACTGAATATTGTTCAGTTCTGTGATATGTAAAACAAGTCAAACCACTTTCTGGAGCCGTAGGTGCCCACAGTAAGAGCTGAAGTCAAAACATATGGGAATGTTGATTCATTACTTTCAGTGTCTTGTAATGAAACACTAAAGCAGCCTGTGGTTGCACTATTCACAAATTCCACGTAGAATTTAAGCATTAATAATTATTTTCAGGAGAGAAAGTGAGAATATTTGAAAGTTAAATATTTACTAATGTACTTTCATATAAACCACCCTGTGTAATTCTTTCCTTTTTGTCTTGAATCCAATTGCAATAACTAGGAACCTATAGTGAGAGTGATACCATAGTTTAAACTGCACCGCTATTCATTTTGAGCTCAGTTCCCCTCCTGAGGGACTGAGACTCACTTACCAAAGGAGTAACTGACGTTTTTATCATATCCTTTTATATCAATCACACAACAAAGCTCTTTTGTGTAAATAATACTCAGTGCTATATCATATTGAACTCCATTGTGTATTATTCTATGTGTTTAATTGATTTTATACACAATGGTATAGTTTATATTATTTTATAATTAAAGCAGTCTTACATTACATTTTAGTACCGTAAAACATAATGAATGTAAAAACGTCTTTGAAAAAAAAATGTTCTGAGCATTTAATGCTACTCCTCCACAAGCAGGGATTTCACTGGAAAAACACACATCCTGTTGTGTGTGTTATGTGATTTGTCATCAAGGTTGTTGCATAAAGCTGTGACCCACTTCTATTGTTTGAGAGTATAGTTCTCCAGTGTCGCAGAATTAGTTTTTTGACTAGTGGGTCATAACAGTGTTAGTGCTGGGAAAAAATGAGATGACATTTGCAACCTAGAACAAAGCAGAATAACAGAAAAGGATTTAAATAATTTCTATGCTTCTGTGAGGTTTTTATATGTGTAAAAAACAAATTAAAAAGTCAACATAAATTAACTGTATAATACAGCCTTAGAAGAATATAGTATAATTTAAAAAAGGAAAAAAGCATAGCATTAGTGGTATAAATATGAAAAAAGAAAAGAAATTATTGGGTATGGATAACTTATTATATAACATGATACTACAGGATATTTCTAACTAACTTGGCCAAGGTCATGACAACACTTTCTTTAAAGTTAATGCATTTTGGAATCAAATTTAATTAAATTTCAATTCAGTTGTTTTTACATATCTCCAAATCATAACAATAGTTGCCTCGAGGATCTTATATTGTAAGGTAAAGACCCCACAATATTATAGAAAAAGCCCAAAAATGAAACAACAACATATGAGTAAGCACTTGACAAAAGTGGAAAGGAAAAACTCCCTTTTAACAGGAAAAGACCTCTGGTAGAATCAGGTTCAGACAGGAGGGCCAGAGGACAGCCATTGTCCATGACCTGTTGGAGGTGAGATAAAGAAAAGCACAATCCAAAGACATGCAACTCATGGGGTTAATTGGTGTTCCTAAATTGCTCATGGCTGCAATTGGTTGTCAGCCTCTGTGTTAGCCCTGTGGCAGATTGGCTACCTGTCCAAGGTCCACCCCCCTCCCAATAAGGACAAGTGCAGAGGATGGCTGGCGGGACTATATTGTGATATTTCGAATCCCATATACCAGTATCATTTCTGTATACAACTTCTGCATATCCTTTTTTGTAGATACTTATGTTATTGTGCATTACATACATTTCCTGTGTTTACATGCATTCCCTGTGTAGGACCGCTTAAACTTATTTGTATCTTTATTTATCTTATATTCATCTTATTCTCTTACAAGCTGCCAACTGAGAGATGCCACACTGTGTTTCATTGTTCTAGTAACAGTGACAACAAAGATCTATCTTATCTTATCTTATCTTATCTTAAATGTTGCCAAATACTAACAAAGGCAGCACAATTTTAAGCATAGTTTTAAAGTAAAAGACATTTTTGAAAGGTTTAAAGAAGCTTGATCTTTAGAATCCTCACATTACCATTTCCTATATGCATGTATATGCATATATCTTGTCAAAACAAACAATGGCAGTAAGAATAGGTCTATATTACACTTTGACCTTCAGATCACTGTATTGACACTGTAGTGAAGATGAGGTAAAAGTTCAAACTTGCAATCATATTTTCTAAGTTATAAAACTTTTTGTCAGTTTTCGACCAGTAAATCATTAAGTTGACCTTAAGGACCTTGATGGATGTAAGCCAAATTTTAATGGATTGTTAACATGACTCCTCTCTAAACCCTGACTAATTTAATTCAGAATTCATTCAAACCTTTTCAAACTATCGTGGTTTTTAACAGAATGACATGGAGATGCTACCTAAAACATTACCTGCTTGGCAGAGGTAAGGAAAAAATGGCAGGATCCAATATAGGAGAGGGGAAAACAAAGTCTCTCACACATTTACTCACTCAGTGGGTCATAATGAAGCTACTACGACCTCTAGCTTTTAAAATGTTAAGTGGCAGCATGTCTGCACCCATTTTTAGGCATTTTTAGAGCTAGTAATGTACATTTTTTTCTGCTGATGGCTGGTGCTGTGACTGAAAATAATCCAACAAGGTCTTGTAACAACAACAAAAAAAAATGGATTTCCTGACCAGTAAAAGTAATTAAAAGGTGGGGATTGTTAAACCAGCTACGTTTTTAGTAAATAAGAATAAGAATATTCTGTGCTTTCATGGTTACTTAAATTTATTGTAAATGGCTGCCCCAAAACTATAAATGTATGCCATATATGCCTTAGACATATCCGTGATCAATCCTAATTACTCTTTTACTGAATAAAGCTGAATTTGATCACGTAAATGCTGCTGTCAGATTTACATAATTTATTTAAAAAACCCCCAGCTATAATAAGAATAAAAAACCATATATGCCTAGTGTTTACCTTGAAACTAAATAACTGAATAAGTGCGGCTCAGTGTTTAAATGTCTTTTATAATCCGGCACCTTGGACAATCACGCTGACAACATGACATTTGATAGCCACCTTTTTTCAAAAACAGTACAAATAGTTAGCGTCTTCACTTTTTCCCGACATATAGGATCAATGTCATTTCAGGGTTTTCTTCCTCTTCTCGTGCATCTTGCTCACAGATATATTTTCCACTATGCTCGTGCTACACTACCCTGCACATTCCAAACGTGCGTCCACGTCAGAGACAAGTGGGAGTGGCTTGCAGCCTAATATACCGTAACAGCTCCGCGCCCACCTGACATTACTTACTCACTCGGACCACATTGACGGCCGCTGTGAGAGGTTACACATAACCTGAAGCCAGGTGCAAGTCGTTTTTTTTTTTCTTTCACGGGGTAATCTACCAACAATCAACAATGGTAAGCATAACTCTGTCTGTAAAGAAATTTCCTTTCCAAAGTTAAGTAAAGGTTTATCATCTATGAAATATTTCCCAAGCAGGTGCATTTCCGCAGTATGCGTCAATGAATGTTCAGTAGATCTATTTAAATGTTCCAGATTTAAAGTGGGTGATGCAGAGATTCTTGTTACTGCTCCCCGTGTGGCCTCCTGCAGCAGAAATAGATTTTTAGCTCAATGACTGGCAGTAAAGCTGAGCTGACTGCTGTCCTGGAAAAGCAGTGGTGATGATTAGACACTTTCACCTCACTAGAGAGAAGCTATGCAAAGCAGACTCAGTTTTTTTTTTTAAAAGGAGGGGGGGGCATTTGTTGTATTAACAGAGTGTTTTTCAAATTAGGGAACCGTTTGGTTCTTTCAAATAGCTTTGAGAATAAGAATAAATAAAAATACTAATCTATACTAATCTTTCTTTGCTATAAGGCGTGCCTTGATTACCATAGCCTTTATGCAAGTGTGGAATGTCTCACATCTCTCATCAAGTCCAAAATAAGTCTCAGTGTGTAGTTCTGCAGAGCAGGAAATATTTTCTTATTTTCTGTCATGTTAAGCAAACAATGGCATAGATTAAATACATGGCCTGTTTTCTACTTTTTCAATAATAAAAATTTTAAATATCCTTTTTTTTTTTTTTTTTTTTTTTATATAAATCACCTGTTTATAATCAAATGAAACAAACCTTTCCCATCTGGGATAGATATGATCTTGGATCATAAGTGTTATGTTGAATTTTTAGTCACATGTTTCACTGTCAGGAAATTCAGCTAACACACAGACACACACACCTGACCTTTTACCTCTGTTTGCTCTGTGTAGTGTAAACACAGCTTGTTAGCACTGTCAGTACTGCTTAAACCAAATGGTATCACTGTGTACACTACAGTATACCCAACTTGATAACATTTTCTCCATACATAAATTCACAAACTGTGCCATTCCTTATGCAATATATATTCCATAATCAGGCTAAGTATTACACTTAAAGACAAGTTCAGGCACACCCAAACATGTTCTGGAAGTGCTAAATTCAAAACGGAGGCTTTCCTTCGATACAAAATCTGCAGAGCAAATGTGCTGAAAGGTGACAATTAAAACTGTGTTACATAATTTGTTGATGGCGCCATCAACCTGCTTGGCTAGTATTGCATCTTCACCATGCAGCTTTTCAAATAGGTCAGCAGCTTTTATTTATTTTAAAAATATCAGGAATTAGACACATCAATTATTTACCAGAATCTAGTGTTGAACCATCCCCAGAAGCATGCTTTGATTTTTAAGGGGTTTAAGGGGTGAAGAGTTATATCAGGAGAAACATCCCAGGATGGTCTTGATGAGAAATGATCAACTAGAAACTATGAATATCCATAAAGTAGGTTTTAGATTAGATAAAGCAGATTCTGGGGCAAGCGTGGCATTATGCAGTGCTTGTGGCTCAAGACTCAAAATTATTAATGAATGTCAGACTGGCAAAATGTTACATGTTTGACCTGACCAAGGTTTATATACAGGCAGAACTACTGGCACAAAGAAATGCAAATAAATGGTAATAACAGAATGTTCATCCAAGATTCAAATATACAAGATGGCCATTTAGATAGCTCTGAACCAATATGAACAAAACACATGACATATTATTCATCTATTGATTCTTGATCTCTTTTTTCCAAACTGTACTGTGAGAGTGGGCATTAAATCAGTTTCCATGCTCCTGACTGAAAAAATCTTTTGCAAACTATTATTATTTTTTTTATATTTTCCTTTCTTACAATCCACATGTGTCAGGATCGTGACTTGTTTGCTTGACGTGCTTTTTAATTACTGACGAAACTGGAATGTCAAGTAAGTGTTGAGACACCTCAGACATGTTTGTGTTTCTGTCGACACACCCTGACAGTCTGAATGAAAATTAAGTTTGACAGTTGGAGAGAGATTTATCTATGACAAAGCCCTAAATATCTACAACTTACTGTACTCATACTTATAGACATAAAAACATCTCAGCTTCCAAACAGCAAAATCATTTTAACACACACTTTCAACAGATAAGTTATAAAATTCCACCTGCCAAGGTCTACTGTTCTGGGGACCAGCAGTCAGTGTTTACAGGAATAGCCAGCCCTCACAGCTAGGTGTCAGGTTAGCATGAGGAACCGAAAATAACTGTTCCACAAAGCTCTGCTAACCTAGAAGCCCAGGCAAGTATGAGGGTCATCACTGAGAAGTCTGCAAGAAAAATGGCTATGTGAATTATAAGACTTCAAATAGTGAATATATCCAAGTATATTTTCTTCAGTAAATGGAATATGGTCACTCTCTAGATGACTTACACCACTAACACCATACCCTGACTCACCATCTGTTCACAGAGAAGGAGAAAATTGGGGACATGTAAAAATAGCTGCCTGACATAAACTAGTGTGGAAATACAGTGTACCATATGTGACAGGTTGTTGAGATATAAACTGGGTAGACTTATTTTCACGTACGAACCAAACAAAGATTGTTTAGCTCAGAGTCTATATAAAAGTCCAAACAAGAGACTAGCATTCAGTTTAGCAAATCAGTTGGGAAAATAAAGTTTTATGAGTTGGATATTGACGTTCAAAGATAGGCTTTGTTCTCTGGCATTCATATTATTGGAAAATATAAAGTAAAGTTTACATAAAAATGTGAGATATCATCCCAGTAACTGAAAATACGAATATTTTCAGCATTTAAACAGCATGTCAGACTGTATAAATCTCACTGGTAGAAAAATCAAGTTTTACCACAAACCAGTCTGTCTCTGTGTGATCTAATACCCAAGACATGCAAAGTGATACAGTGAAAAGCCGTCTTTTGTTCTCTGTATAATGAATATTTAAACCGTTTTTCAATTTATTTTAGGCTTCACATGCATAAAAATACTGAGGAAAACACAGTGCAGGCTTTGATTGCCAGTGGACTTTTTACTTTTTTTATTTTTTATTTTTTTAAATTTAGGTCATGTTTAAAGTATAACAAATGCTTAGTTGCTCTCTGGACTTGGCCTCCATTCCAGCTCATGAGCTCCTGACTGCTCATAGCAAACGCATGACATCCCGTGACAGCTGCAGCAAAAATTTGTTTTGCTTGTTAATCTTCTTTCTGATGCATCTTTGCTTCCATCTAGTGGCAGAGTTTCCAGATTGGTTCCTTGAATTCTGACAGCGATTGTAAAATATAATTATGCCCAAATTTGTGGTATTTTAGTGTCTTCTGTATTTCTTTTTTTCCTGTATGTATATATGTGTGAATATATACACCGAATTTATGTTATCTTGCACATTTTTCTGTCTTGCAGCGTGAATGCATCTCTGTCCATGTAGGCCAGGCTGGTGTCCAGATGGGGAACACCTGCTGGGAGCTCTACTGTCTGGAGCATGGAATCCAGCCAGATGGCCAGATGCCTAGTGACAAGCCCATCGGTGGCCATGATGATTCCTTTACCACCTTCTTCAGTGAAACTGGGGCTGGAAAGTATGTCCCCAGAGCAATCTTTGTTGACCTGGAGCCCACTGTCATAGGTAAGTAGGGCTCTGAATTTGACCTTAATTTAACTAAAAACATTTAATAACAGATGAATTTGTATTCTTAGCGCTTGCTCTTTTGATTTCCCAGATGAAGTTCGAACAGGAACATATCGTCAGCTCTTTCACCCTGAACAGCTGATCTCAGGAAAGGAGGATGCAGCTAACAACTATGCCCGTGGACACTACACCATTGGGCGAGAGATCATTGACTCTGTCCTTGACAGGATCCGTAAACTGGTAAGTGATTAAAGGGAATCCCCATGTTTTAATTAATGTTGCCCTCAACGGCACAAAATCTGACATTCAAACCCCACTCTGCACAAATAGCAAACTTTGTGATATTTTCTCCACACAGGCAGATCAGTGCACTGGTCTTCAAGGATTCTTGGTCTTTCATTCCTTTGGTGGAGGCACTGGGTCTGGTTTCACCTCCCTGCTGATGGAGAGACTCTCTGTTGACTTTGGCAAAAAATCAAAGCTTGAGTTTGCCATCTACCCAGCCCCCCAGGTTTCCACAGCAGTGGTGGAGCCTTACAACTCCATCCTGACCACCCACACCACCCTGGAGCACTCTGACTGTGCCTTCATGGTGGACAATGAGGCCATCTATGACATCTGCCGCAGAAACCTTGATATTGAACGTCCTTCCTACACCAATCTCAACCGCCTTATTAGCCAAATAGTTTCGTCCATTACAGCCTCACTTCGTTTTGATGGAGCTCTGAATGTTGACCTGACAGAGTTCCAGACCAACTTGGTGCCCTACCCTCGTATCCATTTCCCTCTGGCCACCTATGCCCCTGTCATCTCTGCTGAGAAAGCCTACCACGAGCAGCTGTCAGTGGCTGAGATAACCAATGCCTGCTTTGAACCCTCAAACCAAATGGTGAAGTGTGATCCTCGTCATGGTAAATACATGGCTTGCTGTCTGCTGTATCGTGGTGATGTGGTGCCAAAAGATGTCAATGTGGCCATTGCGGCAATCAAGACCAAACGCACCATCCAGTTTGTGGACTGGTGCCCCACTGGCTTCAAGGTGGGTATCAACTACCAGCCTCCAACTGTGGTTCCTGGTGGAGACCTGGCCAAGGTGCAGAGGGCCGTGTGTATGCTAAGCAACACCACAGCCATCGCTGAGGCCTGGGCCCGACTGGACCACAAGTTTGACCTGATGTACGCCAAGAGAGCCTTTGTTCACTGGTATGTTGGGGAGGGCATGGAGGAAGGAGAGTTCTCAGAGGCCAGAGAAGATATGGCTGCTCTGGAGAAGGATTATGAAGAGGTGGGGATTGATTCATTTGAAGAAGATGAGGAGGGAGAGGAATATTAAACAGGGTCAGCTGTCAAGTGTTTTCAGGGGAAAATTAGTCCTGCTAGTAGTTATTTATTGGAGGGGGAGATAATATTTTGGATTTTAATCCAGAAATGTAACTTTTTATTTACACTTTAAAACCGAAAAATCTACCTAAAATCTATATCTGTTTTGCCAATAAAATTTTGTTTTGACAGCTTTTATGTTTGTTAGGTTCTGTTAATATAATAAGTGGGTGAATCTTTATTTTTGAACTAATGTGGCTCAATAAATCTCTCCCAAGATATGGATTCTTTTTTTCTTTTTTTTTTTTTAACCCAATGCATCTCAAAAAGTGTGTGTGTGTGTGTGTGTGTGTGTGTGTGTGTGTGTGTGTGTGTGTGTGTGTGTGTGTGTGTGTGTGTGTGTGTGTGTGTGTGTGTGTGTGTGTGTGTGTGTGTGTGTGTGTGTGTGTGTGTGTGTGTGTGTGTGTGTGTGTGTGTGTTCTTGTAACCTGTTAAAATCGGCATGATACTGCCATCTATTGGAAGTTATTCACCTTTCAGGACACAAAGTTGTCTCATCAATTGGGTAACTTCTCAGTTCCTTTGAAATACGAAACACATGATTGTTTAGACTTGTTGATTTCTTTAGAAAAGTGGGTGTGTTTTAGAATTTGCTGGGAGTTGTTTGCAGCCATAAATACCAGCTCCTCGATCTCCTGATATTACTCTATCAAGCTGCAGTGACAGCCACTGTAAGAAGTTACATAGAAGCTGAAACCAGTTGGGACTCGCTTTTCGTTGAGGGCCAATCTACCAACAACCAACAATGGTAAGCATAATTCTGTCAGTAGACTGTGAAGAAATTTCTTCTTCAAAGTTTAGAAAGGTTTATCTGCTATGAAATGTTTCCTTAGCAGGTGCATTTCTGCAATATGTGTCAACGAATGTTCAGTAGATCTATTTAAATGCTCCAGATTTAAAGTGGGTGATGCAGAGATTCTTGTTACTGCTCTCCGTGTGGCCTCCTGCAGCAGAAATAGATTTTTAGCTCAATGACTGGCAGTCAAGCTCAGCTGAATCAAATGGCACAAATACCCCCTACCTGAAAGAGACATGATCTTGCAGCCTATAATACTAATAACTAAATAAAAAAAAAAAGCTAATAATTGTTTGTTACAAGGTGTGGTGATTAAAACCATAGCCTTTAAGTCAGTGTGGAATGTAAGTGTATCTTTTAAATCTATTAACCTGCAGAACAGGAAATATTTTTCGTTTAAAATTCAAGTAGCCCTGTTAAACATGCAGGTATGTACAGCATTTGCAGATTAAATTAATGGCCTGGTTAATAAATTTTTAATAATTTTAAAGTTTTAGAATTACTCTTAATAATCAAGCATGATGAGACATGACCTTGCAGCTTCTACAAATGGCTCAAATGGGTGGTGATGCACTGCATATTTCACTGTCAGAAAATTCTGCTCGTTAGTGCTGTTAATATTGCATTATAAATAAATTCATAAATATCATGCCATTCCTTGTGAAATATATTCGGTGTAAATATTGCATTGTGTTTAAAGAAAAGGTCACAAAGATACACAGAAATATGTTCTGAGAGTAAATTAAAAAGATTCCTTACATGCCAAGTGTGCTGAAAAGTGGCAGTTACAACTGTGTGCAACAGTAGTTCTAATCTGAAATGACATGAATCTTTGATGCCATCATCAACCTGTTTGGCTAGCATTTAATCTTCGCCAAGCTTTTGAAATAGGTCAGCAACTCCCCCCCTCCCTCCCCCCTCCAAACACCACCAGAAGACACATGTTTAACAGCCAGCCAGTGAGGGCTTTTCACGCTGGACAATATCAGTCGATTCAGACTTGGACATCACTAAAAGGAGAAAGAAACAAAGAGCTCATGAAAGTCCAATGTTGAACTATCCCCAGAGATATTCTTATATTTTGAAGGGGAGATTTTATCCAAAGAGTTACAGTGAGATGCAAAAGTTTGGGCAACCTTGTTAATAGTCATTATTTTCCTGTATAAATCGTTGTTACAATAAAAAAAAATATCAGTTAAATATATCATATAGGAGACACACAGTGATATTTGAGAAGTGAAATGAAGTTTATTGGATTTACAGAAAGTGTGCAATAATTGTTTAAACAAAATCAGGCAGGTGCATAAATTTGGGCACCACAAAAAGAGAAATGAAATCAATATTTAGTAGATCCGCCTTTTACAGAAATTACAGACTCTAAACGCTTCCTGTAGGTTCCAATGAGAGTCTCGATTGTGGTTGAAGGTATTTTGGACCATTCCTCTTTACAAAACATTTCTAGTTCATTCAGGTTTGATGGCTTCCGAGCACGGACAGCTCTCTTTAACTCACACCACAGATTTTCAATAATATTCAGGTCTGGGGACTGAGATGGCCATTCCTGAACGTTGTACTTGTTCCTCTGCATGAATGCCTTAGTGGATTTTGAGCAGTGTTTCGGGTCGTTGTCTTGTTGAAAGATCCAGCCCTGGCGCAGCTTCAGCTTTGTCACGGATTCCTGGTCTCCAGAATCTGCTGATACCGAGTGGAATCAATGTGTCCCTCAACTTTGACAAGATTCCTAGTCCCTGCACTGGCCACACAGCCCCAGAGCATGATGGAACCACCACCATATGTTACTGTAGGAAGCAGGTGTTTTTCTTGGAATGCTGTGTTCTTTTTCCTCCATGCATAACGCCTCTTGTTATGCCCAAATAACTCAATTTTAGTTTCATCAGTCCACAGCACCTTATTCCAGAATGAAGCTGGCTTGTCCAAATGTGCTTTAGCATACCTCAAGTGGCTCTTTTAGTGCTGTGGGCGGAGAAAAGGCTTCCTCTGCATCACTCTCGCATACAGCATCTCCTTGTGTAAAGTGTGCCGAATGGTTGAACGAAGCACAGTGACTCCATCTGCTGCAAGATGATGTTGCAGGTCTTTGGTGCTGGTCTGTGGGTTGACTGACTGTTCTCACCATTCGTCGCTTCTGTCTATCCAAGATTTTTCTTGGTCTGCCACTTCGAGCCTTAACTTGAACTTATCCTGTGGTCTTCCATTTTCTCAATATGTTCCTAACTGTGGAAACGGACAGCTTAAATCTCTGAGACAGCTTTCTGTATCCTTCCCCTAAACCGTGATGGTGAACAATCTTTGTCTTCAGGTCATTCGAGAGTTGTTTTGAGACCCCCATGTTGCTACTCTTCAGAGAAAATTAAAAGAGGAGGGAAACTTACAATTGACCCCCTTAAATACTCTTTCTCATTATTGGATTCACCTGTGCATGTAGGTCAGGGGTCACTGAGCTTACCAAGCCAATTTGAGTTCCAATAATTAGTTCTAAAGGTTTTGGAATCAATAAAATGACAACAGTGCCCAAATTTATGCACCTGCCTGATTTTGTTTAAACAATTATTGCACACTTTCTGTAAATCCAATAAACTTCATTTCACTTCTCAAATATCACTGTGTGTCTCCTATATGATATATTCAACTGACATTTTTTATTGTAACAACCAATGATTTATACAGGAAAATAATGACTATTAACAAGGTTGCCCAAACTTTTGCATCCCACTGTACAACAGGAGAAACATCCCAGCATGGTCAGGATGAGAAACAGTCAACATGAAACTGTGAATATCCACAAAGTAATGCATTTGATTCATGCTAAACCATATTAGTTACAAAGTTTAAACTCTTAGACTGTTGTGACTGCAAAGAGAATTGCTTGATTCATAGAATTGGAAAGCACACATACAGTCAGGATAAGCATGATGGTCCTGACCACGGTTATTCTACATGCAAAACTAGTGACCTAACGAAAAAGAAGCAAATGATTATTACAAAAGATTCAAATAACACTCAAACATACAAGATGTTGTCAAATGCATGTTAAGGTCAAAAACAACAAAACATTTGGCAGTGAATCATTATTTCTCATCTTCTCATATTTTAAATTCATTATGTATATCTTCCAGGTCTTACTGTGACAAGAAATAAGCGATCCAACACTTCCTGAAGCGGAAGTTTACTGTTGACTTTATTTCGCTTGTTCTTCCTTGTAATCTGTTTCTGGTAGATTTGTGAGTATTCATTTCAACCTGCATTTTTCAGTTACCAACAAAAACCGGAATATCAAGTCAGACATGTTTGTAGTTTTGTACATGCATGTTTGAAAATTAGTTAAAAAGAAACAAAACAGAGACAGTTAGAGAGACGTTTGTCTTTGACAAGCCCTAAATAATAGTTAATTATCATATCATACATACTGGGCGATCGTGGCTCAAGACTTGGGAGTTTGCCTTGTAATCGGAAGGTTGCTGGTTCGAGTCCCGGCTTGGACAGTCTCGGTCGTTGTGTCCTTGGGCAAGACACTTCACCCGTTGCTTACTGGTGGTGGTCAGAGGGCCCGGTGGCGCCAGTGTCCGGCAGCCTCGCCTCTGTCAGTGCGCCCCAGGGTGGCTGTGGCTACAATGTAGCTTGCCATCACCAGTGGGTGTGAATGGGTGGATGACTGGATGTGTAAAGTGCTTTGGGGTCCTTAGGGACTAGTAAAGCGCTATATAAATACAGGCCATTTACCATTTTACTTGCAGTTATCAAAATCTCTGTTTCCAAATAGTAAAATCATGGTAACACACACTTTTTACAGATTTGCTGCAAAATTTTCCCTGACAAGGACCACTGTTTTGATGATCAACAGTCAGTGTTTATTGGAACAGCAACCACTCACAGCTTGGTGATAGGTTAACACAAGAAACCTAAAATAAATACTACACAAAGCTTTGCTAACTGATAAATCTGCAAGAAAAATGACTGTGTGACAAATGCAACAGTAAATATATGCAAGTATATTTTCTATAAAATCACTCTGATAACTTGGCTGATAAATGATACATAAATATTTTCTGTGCTAAAGTTCATAAAATGATACAAGTCCCTTTTCTTTAAACTTTGTTTTGACAGCTCAAGGTCATGTAATGGGAAATGTGTAGTCAACACACCTAATGGTGACATAATGGTAAACCAGATAAACTGGAAGTCTAAAGGTCACAAGAAAATATTAATGAGAAACCAAGGGATTTTCAGTGATATGTCGGATATGTTTTTAACTAATATTTTGCCGATATTACAGCAGGTAGGCATTTTTCAATTGTTATGGTCATGGTAACAAACAAAAAGCGAAATAGATTTTTAGAAAACCATCCCAAAAAATGTCTCATCTGGCACTGATGAACTCGTTTATTTCTTTTCATTACCATCATCATCCTGCATTTTTAAATCTAATCAATTCATTACAAAAGCATTGTCAACTTATTTATGATATTTTCATTTGCAGCCCTGAAACACACACACACACACAAAACAGCAGTAACTTGCTTTACATTGTCTCTCCTGTCTTTTGCTAAGTATGCTGGAATCAAGAGAGAGGATAATAACAAGTCTTGTTGTATTTTTACTGTTAACTGTGAAGGCTAGAGTCATTAAAACAGTAGCTTTTCAATAACACTACATATATGCATACTGTTATTGCAGTACTTACTAACTTGAATCTCAAAGTAAGAGACTTCATTGTCTGAATAATACTTGTGAAAAGTGTTTAGTTGATTTATCAGTTCATCAGCTAAATATTAATTCATGGCTGCTGTCAACTGTTGCATAAAAGAACCTGGTGCAGCGTTGCAATTTCAAATACAAATGTTATAGGGCTTATTAGGTCTATAGTCCCAAATATTTTCCAAAGGATATGCAAAGCAATTAGTGCTTTTCAATTAGAAGGCCTGGCAAAAGGACTTCTTAAATTTAAGTGGTGCAGGAACACAATGCACACAATGTCTGCTACTGTTACTTTTGTGGAGAACAAAAGAGAAGAAGAAAACAACTACAGAATAGGACTTAATTTCCAGCCAAAGAAAATGTATACAACATTAGTTTAATTCAGTCAAGGAACTACCTTAGTCAAAGACACTGTGGGTATCATCTGTCATTTTTTCAAACACACATACTGTCCTGGACTACACCTCCACTTTTTTTCTCCTTTCTTCTTTTTTTATGAATTCTTTGCATTTGCATACACCCGAAAAAGTCACGTGGATGAATGATGAAACATTTCACCCACTAAAAACACTATGTTCAAATGAACACTGCCAATTTTCTGGTATTAAATACCTTTCTTTTTTGGTAGCATATTTTTTTCTGGACTTTAAAAAATAGATGTTTTTTTGCAGATTATAAACATACACAAGCAATTGGTTAACACACATATATTGTGGATCTCTGTCTCTGCAAACATAAATGAACATATATTGCTTCACCTTTGAGCTACATGTGGTTTTAGGGATAGTCCAGAGGCAGGATTTACCAAGATTTGTTATGTTATTGTTCATGTTTTGTCTTGGTTTTTTTCATCATGTTATCTTTCATCATGAAAAATACATCTCGAAAGAAATATTTTATTAAATAAAGAAATTGATTGAAAAAATGAAAATATTGTACTACATTTTGTTAAATACTGATGTATGGACAGCTGCAAAAACGGAATGAAAGAATTACATTTGTTAAAGGGTGCCTGGTGTACCGATCATACTAAGATTGTTAAAATGGCATTTTTCTCTATGTACAACATAATATCCTGCTCATATTTTTGTAAAACAGTGAAAAGGTTTAGTCTGTTACACATACATTGATTCTCTGTAGAAATTATGGCTGCGTGCAGTCTGAATTATATACATTTACAACAATGCCAGATCTGTAAAATGGGTTCTTCCACTGAGAGCTCGTATTCAAACTGATGACAGTGCTGGGTAGATGACTGAGGGGAAAAATACAGTGTTCTGCTCAGTAAGATGAGACTAAAGACATCAAAATGATAAAATCAGAGAAGTGGAATTGAAAAACAACAACAACAAAAAGAAATCCTATTGGCTTGATAGTAACATTGCAGGTTTACCAGGTGGTATGTGTGTGTGTGTGTTCATAACCGAATTGGCCCAAATACCTCTAGATGGCACTGCAATGCAGGCACTGGTGAAACAGCCAAAGCAAAGTCTGACGTCAAGCCACATGATTTAGAGTTATTATAGTTTATGCTGAGACAGACATTAATATGTATCAGTCAGCAACTCCTTAACAAGAAAGTAATCTAAACAACAGTTGTTGAGATATTTCACTTAATAACAAGTCAGATTCTCATTGTGAGATTAAATGTAAAACACTCAGAGAATCACTTGTTTTCAAATTCCAAACAGCGCTGAAAACTATCTTCTTTCCAGAAATGCAGTCTTGGACACAGCCACAGGCACCGCCTCTCTTCTTTTACTGCAAAAGGCTTCACCTCCTCATGGGCAAGGCTAATACTTAGGAGTCATTAGAGCCACAAAGCACCTTTCTCCTAAAGTCTCACCCTTATCAAGCTGGCTCAGACAGAGGTCCCCTGTAGCATAACTGAAGATGTACCCCCATCTTCCACTCAATCCATAAGGCTCTGGGGGCCACACCTTCTGAAGACACTAAAGTGGTGGGTACTGCAGGGATGCATCACATTTCCCTTTGGAGAATCAGGTAAAGTTTCTCAACAGATTGTCATATGGCGAACTGAGGTTTTGCTTTTTTTAAAAATCTTCTGCATGGTTTGAGATTATTTATTTAGCACTCGCAGATCAACTAGACTTTATTTTGTCACCCATTGCTACATAGGTACATAATTTCTTACAATCCTTGCAGTTCAACTTGTTTACCATTACCTCACTGTCATGTTACCTCATGTGGACTAAACAACAGCCACCACACCTTTTTGTTTACTATTATGTCATCCTGACCTTAAATTCCGGTAGATATTGTCTACATGATCCATGAGCTGTTAAAACAAAGTCTAAAAAAACACTGGTAGAAAGCAGTTTGGCTCTTTGTGGTCTACTAGCCAAGACATAAAAGGATAAACCCCAAAGCTTTATATTTTTTTCTCTAGCTTATGACAGATAAATAAAAATATATTTTGTGCAGAATAAGTGCAGAATTTGACTGCCATTGGGGTTTTTTTGAGCTCCTGACTGATCTTTGCAGGTACATAACATCTAGTGACAACTGCCATTTTGCTTGTTTTTTTTTTATTTCTTAAATATCTCTTTACTTCCATCTAGTGGCAAAATTTCCAAATTGCTTCCTAGAATTGTTCAGCATGTGTACAGCAGCATGTCCAAATGTACTATTTTTGGTGTTTTCTTTTCATAAACATATACTGTTTTGTTTTGGGGGCGTGGGGGATTGTTTTGTTTTTTGCAGCCCGAATGCATCTCCGTTCATGTAGGCCAGGCTGGTGTTCAGATAGGAAACACCTGTTGGGAGCTCTACTGTCTGGAGCATGGAATCCAGCCAGATGGCCAAATGCCTAGTGACAAGCCTATAGGTGGCAACAATCATTGCTCTAGTGCTTTATTCAGTGAAACGGAGGCTGGGAAGTATGTCCCCAGGGCAATCTTTGTTGACCTGGAGCCCACTGTCATAGGTAAGTAGTGCTCTGAATCTGAGCTTAATTGAACTAAAAGCATTTAACTAAAAGCACTTCCTGTAACAGATGAGTTTGTGTTCTCTTTTAATTTTCCAGATGAAGTTCGAACAGGAACATATCGTCAGCTATTTCACTCTGAACAGCTGATCTCAGGAAAGGAGGATGCAGCTAACAACTATGCCCGTGGACGCTACACCATTGGGAGAGACATCATTGACTCTGTCGTTGACAGGATCCGCAAACTGGTAAGCGAGAAGCCATTAGAGAGACAAGAACTTGCAATCAAGCCCACTCTGCATAACCACCAGTCTTAGTGGGGGTTTTTCTCCATATCTACAGGCTGATCAGTGCACTGGTCTTCAAGGATTCTTGGTCTTCCATTCCTTTGGTGGAGGAACTGGTTCTGGCTTCACCTCCCTGCTGATGGAGAGAATCTCTGTTGAGTTTCGCAAAAAGTCAAAGCTTCAACTGGCTGTTTCCCCTGCCCCTCATGTTTCCACAGCAGTGGTGGAACCTTACAATTCCATCCTGACTGCCCACACCACCCTGGAGGACTCTGACTGTGTCTTCATGGTGGACAATGAAGCCATTTATGACATTTATCAAAGAAACCTTAATATTGAACGTCCTTCCTACACCAACATCAACCGCCTTATAAGCCAAATAGTCTCATCCATTACAGCGTCACTTCGTTTTGATGGAGCCCTGAATGTTGACCTGACAGACTTCCAAACCAACTTGGTGCCATACCCTCGTATCCATTTCTCTCTGGCCGCCTATGCCCCTGTCATCTCTGCTGAGAAACCCTACCATGAGCAGCTGTCTGTGGCTGAAATCTCCAATGAGTGCTTTGAACCCTCAAACCAGATGCTAAAATGTGATACTCATCATGGTAAATACATGCTCTGTTGTCTGATGTATCGTGGTGATGTGGTGCCCAGAGATATCAACTCTGCTATCAGAGCAATCAAGACCAAACGCACCATTCAGTTTGTGGATTGGTTGCCCACAAATTTCAAGATGGGCATCAACTACCAGCCTCCAACTGTGGTTCCTGGTGGAGACCTGGCCAAGGTGCAGAGGGCTGTGTGTATGCTAAGCAACACCACAGCCATCGCTGAGGCCTGGGCCCGACTGGACCACAAGTTTGACCTGATGTACGCCAAGAAAGCCTTTGTTCACTGGTATGTTGGGGAGGGCATGGAGGAAGGAGAGTTCTTAGAGGCCAGAGAAGATATGGCTACTCTGGAGAAGGATTATGAAGAGGTGGCAGGTATCAACTCATTTGAAGATGATGATGAATATTAAAATGCATTATATCTTATTTGTTATTTTCTGGGATAAAACTAATACTGGTTATTTATTATTTGTAGAAGTGAGATTAAAATGTTAAATTCTAATCAGTTTACTTTTCTTCAATTTACCTACAGACTCTGTAGGTTGTTTAGTTTGTATCACTATGATAAAATGTAAAATAAACTGTTTTGAACTGTTGTTGCTCAAAAAATTGCTTCCAAAATGCAGTACTGTATAAAATGCTTGAGTGATCTGTCATTTCTTTATTTTTTTTTTTTCAAGAAACCAAACTTTATATTAATGTTTTCAAATTATGTTGAGCAATATTTCTCCAAGCTTTTAAAGGTCTTTCAAAGGCTTTCTTTGGACATGTGCTGACCATTTTCAGAGGAATGTTGGGTTATTGTTTTTTTTTAACCAATTAACACTACCCTTTAAATTGTTCAATCATGAAAATTCATTGAACTCAGTGGCTAAATTAATAGTGTACCTACACATAACAGACAGCTTTGCATAAAACCATTTTTTGTCTTTTTTGAGTCAAACTAAAACAATTTAGTTTGATCTGTAATTATATTCATTTTCCTCTTCCCTTCTCCTCATCCATTCAAGAATCCATTCTATCTTACCATAGGTCTTTTTTAAACAAAGAAATAGTTTATGTTCAGGGCTCAGTAACCATCATCAGCTACCTTCTTGGTTGCTTGAAAATACCAGATGCACACAAAAACATTTCAGTAAGGGGAAATTATGTGTTGTAGCCTCCTGTGTTTTTTCAACCATGTTGTTAAATGCCTCCCCTAAATTCTGTGTGCAGGTCACAGAGAAGGTAATTCTCAACCTCAAATTTAAGTAAAATATTTACTGCATGGAGATTTTCTCTCAATCATAACAAAATAATTACATGCCACAACCCGCTTATACATTCAACACTTTTGGCTGTATAAAAAAAATGCAGTTTAGTCCAGGCATTTGTGATGAAGTGTATACTGATACTCTGATGGTGCAGTGTTAAGTTAAATCAAAGATAGCATATATCAAGTATTTTATATATTATCAAGTATTTTACTTTAAGGTAATATTTTGATTAGATTCACTCACCTAATTCTACCTTTGACACTAGCTTTATCCTATCCAGGGGTTGGAAATTAGCCATATAACTTGTGAAATATCTACTTAAAAAAAAAATAGTCTGATTGCGAATATGGCAGCACAGCACTGCCTGCACAGAAAGGAAGCATGTAGCAGTCAACAAGATATTTATATTTTAAAAATGTAAGTTATCTAAATAGATAAACAAAAAAACAACTAACTAAAAAGGGCGAATAATCTTTTGCACTCTGGCCTCGTTTTTGTCGTCTGCGTCTCTGATTGCTGGTTGCCCGGCAACCATGCAGACGCTTCCGGAAGTGCGTGGCTCAGAGTCAATATGGCGCAGAGCGTACTGAATAGACTGCTGATGTTCTTTGCTTCAGCGTGTTCTTTCAGTTCGTTCTTGCTTTCAGTTTTCGTCGCCCTTTCCGCATTCGATGAAGGAAACAGTGATAATGTATTTAGTGCAAGCCAGACGGTTACTGCACCCGTTGCTGCCGCCAGGGATTTGCGGTAAGTTTATAGCGTAACGCTGGGCTAACCAGCAATGCTAACGTAAATTTGGAAGCAGCTGTTCATTTAACCGTACAGGCAGTGTTTCTTTGTAGTAAACACGTCGTTTTTTTTTTCTTTTTGGCCTTTTAAGTCTATATTGATATCGTGTCAGCTTTGACTATGTCAAGCGTCATCTTGATCTATTAAAAACTTTACAATTTAATGCCTTCTTCCATAAAATTACCACAAATCCTTGTAGATCTGTGCACAGCCAGAACATTATTGTTCTATAGTGGAGTTCTGCAACAACATGATTTCATTTGTGTTTACTTTTAATGCAGAATTTAGTTTTCTGGTTATTGTATGTGTATTATTGCTTTCTGTAGTTAGGTGATATGAATGAGTTATTTGTATCCATGCTTATTTGTTTGATCAGACTGTAACTTCCAGAATTGTTAAACAGCCTGCTGTAACAAAAAAAAAAACAGAGAACACAACTGCCTGGATCACTAAAAGCTAAATTTGCAGCAGTGAGTAAGGCTTTCTAAAGTTTTAAGGTGGTACCTCAATTTTGGAAAGTATTAGCTACAGTATACAAATAATGTGCTATGCTTTTGTCTTGTCACCACAGGTACCTTTTGTATGATGTAAACCCTCCAGAGGGTTTCAATCTGCGCAGAGATGTCTATATTCGCATGGCTTCTCTGGTCAAGACATTGAGGAAAGAAGGAGATGACTGGGTGTTGGTGCTTCCCCCATGGGGTCGCCTTTACCACTGGCAGAGCCCTAACCTCCATCAAATCCGCATTCCATGGGGGGAGTTCTTCAGCCTTACTAGCCTTCAGGCCAACGTACCTGTCATTGAGTATGAAGAATTCATTGCTGGTGAGCATTTGGATGGGTGATGCAGACTAGGTTTCATTTTTTTGAAAGAGATATATCTAATATATATAAAAAATTCCCCTCTTGCCCCTGCTGGCGGTCTATCCTTCAAGCTCGGGTCCTCTGGGAGCTTGAGGGTCCTGCGCAGTATCTTATTGTTTCCAGGACTGCGCTCTTCTGGACAGAGATCTCGGATGTTGTTCCTGGGATCTGCAGGAGCCACTTGCCTACCTTGTACTAGGAACAGTTAAGATAGTGCGCAGGACCCTTAAGCTCCCAGGCCTCTGGACCCGAGCTTGAAACGGAATTTCAAGCTCAATAAATTAAAATATATAAATTAAAATCTTTTGCAACACAATTATTTGTTTATGGCAAACTGAACTCTCCTTGTTGTAGAAAATGGAGGCCCGTTTATAGACCATGTTCTGGTACTGCAAAACTATGCGGAAGGATGGACTGACGGAAAATGGGAGGAAAAGGTTGACGAGCGGCCATGCATCGAGAAGTTGATGTACTCCAAAGATAAACATGGCTACTACAGGTGATTAAACAATGCAGAAAACCGGCAACATGTATAATACATTGCATTGCGAATACAATACCAGTCATACATTTTGTCACACACAACAACTAGATGCCATTATCTGTATCATGACAAGGGTCAGAAGTAAAGATGTGGGTATTAGTGTGATGAATATATTTGTTTAGTAACAAAGATGTAATTACACAAAAAAATACACAAACCTACTTCACGTCTACAGTGCTTTGCAAAAGTTTTAAACCACCCCTCATTTCTGTGAAATTTGCTTCCAAGGAGCCAGAAGTGGTCTTGAGCAATAGGTTTCCAAACCTTTTGAAGTTGTTTCAGGGTTTTTAAGTCTAGTTTTTCCACCTGGCCATTTTCAAAGAAATATTTTATGTTTGTTAAACCACTAGATACCACTTGACCCATGAATCATTAAAGCATAAAAAGCACCTGACTGATGGGATGAAGTAGTTTTGTGGCTACACATAACAGATAACTTAGCAAAGAACTCATTTTAAATTGGGGCTTGGGGATCAAATACTTATTTAACTCAATGACATGCATCAATTTATAACTTTTATATAATGTGCCTTTATTTCTGGATTTTTGGTTGATATTCTATCTGTCGGCATTAAACTGAAACAACAAAAATTAGAGACTGTTCATTTCTTTGTAAATAAGCAAACTTACACATTCAGCAGTTATTTCCCCCACTGTGTCTTGGCATGGTGCAGTGTGTCCTTAAAAAGTCTGAGGAAACTGGAAAATTGGAGGCCAAAAGAAGAAGTGCACACTGAATAAAAATGATCTATTAGATTATAAAATATTGACTTTCAGTCTTCCTGGGACATATTACTGACATTTCCTGGAAAACATAAAGAAATGAGGTGTGGTTCGAGATTTTTGCACAATACTGTAGATAGCACATATTCACAGTTCTGTGTCTATCTGTGTCCACTACTTGCCACATGTATCTTGTCTGTTTTTTAGGGGCTGGTTTTGGGGATACGAGGAGACGAGAGCTCGAAATGTAACGTGTTTATCAGCACAAGGCCATGCATCTGTCATAGCACCGGTTCTTCAGAAAAACATTACAGCAACGTGAGTCTACAAAGGAACATGCTAATAAAAAAGTCACCAACCATACATTATTGTTATTTGTTATCCGACATCAGTCAAACAGTAAAAGCTGTTGAGTGATGCTGGTAAAACATTTGGATTTATCATGAAATTTTCTTGCTGTTATGTCACCTATAGAGGGTGAGTCGACATTTAAACATACTAAAATATGAATAAGAGATTATATCTACTTCAGAAAATTATGTAATGGGTGGTGTGAATTCTTAAATCTGGTTTAGGCTTTTAGTTTACTGGAATAATGTAACATGTCTTCATTAAAAGTCACTATTTCCACCTTAAAATTGAACTGACTTAAAACTGTAAAGAACTTTAAAACATTACAATAGTTCAACTTGGTGTATCATTTTAGTATAGGCGTTACAATTAGACATTACTATTCCTGGTGTGTAATTCAGAATACAGGTTTATATAAAAAAGTATGCAAAATAACAGGGTGACATTGTCTCAACATAAAGCTGATCATATGATCATCGTTTTAAAAAATGGTGTTTGATTCTTCTTCTTTTTTTGGAACATGTCTGAAAGATGGTCTCACTTCATTATTATTCAGCTCTGCCATTACTTATAGCTCTGTCAGATTTTATGACACCTACAGTGGTAATCCTGTTTGCATGCTGTTGTTTTTGCAGATCTGTTATGCTCGACCGAGCAGAGACACTCCTTCATGATCACTATGCTGGGAAGGACTACTGGAATGTAAGTCAAGAAGTATAGAACTTTCAGTTTGTGATACATAACGTCTTATGTTTCAGGGTAGGTTAGGTCATCTTAGGCAGTGTTATTGTTCCCAGACTTTTTCTATGTGTAGTATACTGTAGCATTACTGTGGCATCACTGTATTGTTACTGATAATAAGTTACATTATGTATCTTTTGCATTTTCAAAAACAAAGGGATTCTGGGAAACTTGGCTGTCTGTAAATTGTGGTCTGTATTTATTCTAGACACGACGCAGCATGGTTTTTGCAAAGCACCTGCGTCTCATAGGGGATGACTTCAGATCAAGTTATCTGAACTCTACAGATGAAACAGACCATACGCCATACAGCGAGGACTGGACTCGTATGAAGGTTTGGCAGTGTCTTATAATAGTATATTTATGGGATTGTACTGGTTATGGGTGTGACCATTTTCCATGTTGAGCAGCATTTTAAGAAGTGATGTGCTATTTTTTGATCGCTCCTCAGGCCAAGCCTGGCTCAGCTAAAGGTGGTCCATATCTGGGCGTCCACCTGCGCCGGAAAGACTTTATCTGGGGTCACAGAGAGGATGTGCCGAGCCTTAAGGGAGCTGTCAAAAAAATACGCAGCTTGATGAAAAAACATAAACTTGATAAAGTTTTTGTTGCGACAGATGCAGACGATGAAGGTAGTGACACGCACACATTTTTAAAGATAGAGAAATTATACTTGTAATGCATTGACGCTTCAGTGATTTGCATATTAAGTCAAGTTTTAGAACACTATTTTCTAGCTAATACTTGTAATAAAATATAATCTGCTAATAATTCCTTTAACCCTTTTGTTTAGAAGGGTGAAAGAAATCTGAGCTGGCAGCAATCACTTCAGAGTGTCTGGTCAGAACACTTGCAAATGTTCAGATGTGAGAGGAACAAACAGGCAGAGTCCAGGAATAAAGTTGTCATTCTTTGTATTTCCAATTAAGAATGTGCCCGCAGCTGGGCGAAAGAGTGTGTGTGAGTGTGGTTTCTGCAGACAGAGCATAATGATACAAATCAATTAGAATCAAATTACATAATAAACATAAAGATACAACTGAGGTGTACTCAAGTACAGTATATACCTAAATAAGCTGAAATTATACTTCAGACTGGTTACATGAACTTAAAGTCAGGTGTTATGCATTAACACAACGCATACAACTATGCACTGAAGGCGACTTTACATTGTTTTATCATCTGTTACACAGAGCACAGAATCAACAACACGATAACGATGAATCTCTCTGCTAGAAGCTAATTAGCGAACAAATCTGTTATGCTAGCGAACTGCCACTTATACATAACGTCATTTAAACAGAAGCAGAAACTGCTGGTAAGTCATCAAATACACTCATAGCTGAACACCAACATAACTGAGTGAAGTAAAACATTAACTCACGGTCTTATGAATGCACACACTGTCCGTTGTTCGGCTGCTGTTTGTCTCTGAACTGAAGCTGCGGACATGCACACCTATGGTGCATTCAGGGGCCATAGGAAATCCCATACACAAACCTAACCCTTTTGTACAGCCGCCCCCAAATTTGGTGTACAAATTTGACCTTGATGGAATGTCCTCTTCACCTAAGCAGAATCCTGGGGTAGAACAGGCAACCTGATGAGCCGTGCCACCGGGCGAGTGTAAGTTCGGTCCTTTACTTGAACGATTGCAGCTCTGACACGATCATCGGCCCCCGGTAAGATAGTTTTCACGGTTCCTACTTGCCAGAGCGCTCGTGGGGTCTGCTGATCAACAATGAGAACCACAGACCCAACTGCAATGTTCTCTGTTTCCTTGTGCCATTTCTGCCGTGGTTGCAAGGTGGGCATAAAATGCCATATGAAGTGCTTCAAGAATTGGTCAGCCAGGACTTGAGTGTGTCTCCACCTCTTACGACTGAGCAGCTCGGATTCTGGATAGAACACTTGTGGTAGAGAGCAATCTGGCCGCCCCATCAACAAAGAGTAGGGCGTGATGGGATCTGGGTCTGCGATGTCTGAAGAAACATAACCCAAAGGCCTGGAGTTGAGTATACTCTCCACCTCAAGCAAGACAGTCCTCAGCACTTCCTCTTACACTATCTGCGCTCCCAACGTGGTGCGCAGAGCGGTTTTCACAGATCGTACCTCTCTCTCCCAAGACCCTCCAAAGTGTGGAGCACTGGGGGGATTGAAACAGAATCGGATCTGTTCTGCCGCCAGTTGCTGTCTAAGATCTGGTGTTAGGGCAGTGAATGCTTCTTGTAGTTCTTTACTTGCACCTCGAAAGTTGGTACCCTGGTCTGAAAGGAGTTCAAAGGGCTTCCCTCTACGGGCAATGAACCGTCTGAGCGACATCAAGAAGGAGTCTACATCCATATTTACCAGCAGATCCAGGTGAACTGCTCGAGTAGTAAGACACTTGAAAAGGATGCCCCACCTCTTTTCTGTGCGCCGACCCACTTTGATGAGCATAGGGCCGAAGCAGTCCATTCCAGTCGAATAGAAAGCAGGTCGGAAGAGCCTCAAACTTGAGGGCGGCAGATCTGCCATTTTCGGGACATCTGGTTGACCTCTCCACTTCTTGCATTCGGGACAGTAATGCTGATGTCTTCTGACTGCTTCTCTCCCCTTTAAGAGCCAGTATTTCCGGCGCAACTCAGCGAAAACACGTTCAGCTCCCGGGTGGTTGAGCTTATTGTCACATTGCTGGATCAGAAGCTTCGTAACTGGGTGAGCGGGCTCTAGAAGTACAGGGTGTAGTACCTCAGGGCTCAGGCTTTCGCATCTGCGGAGTTGACCTCCAACTCTAATCAAGTCAGAAGCCTTGTCATACTCAGGAGCGAGGGTAATTAGCCTGCTACTGGATGGAATCAGCTTCTCTGATTTAAGTAATGTGAATTCTCTCGGGAAGCTCTCCATCTGAGAATGTCTAAGTAGGGCCAGCTCTGCCCTTTGAAAGTCATCAACATCAGGGTGACTGGTGTCATTAGCCACCCCGTGCATCAATCGAGCAGTGGCTTTCAGGAGTTCCTCATACGTGCTGAACTGTTTGATGTCAGGTATCGCTGGACTAGCGGATCCAGTAAGCAGACCACAGAACACTGGCTTCTTCAGCTCCTCCACTTCCTCCTTAGCTTCTCCCACTGGTGGTGCCAAAGGCGGGTGGCCTGAAGAAAGTGGCCCCCGGGTGGCACTGGTGCTTGTGGCCAAAGGCTGAAGAAATGGTGGCCCCGGCTCCAGCGATTCTCACCAGCAAGCTGAGCCACAGTTTTCCCTCTCGTGATATCGTCTGCTGGATTGGTTCCTGAGTCAACGTACCGCCAAGATGCTGCAGCAGAGAGTTCTTGTACCTCTGCAGCTCTGGTTCCCACAAAGACTTTATATCTGCATGAATCTGAATGGAGCCAGTTAAGCACTGTAGTCGAGTCTGTCCAGAACACCACATCTTGGATGTCAAGGGTCAGTTGTTTCTTCAGAACAGAAGCCAGCTGTGCTCCTGTAAGGGCTCCACACAACTCTAGCCTTGGAATTGAGAGTTGCTTCTTGGGTGCAACTCTCGACCTCGCAGCCAAGAAAGCCACCTGGACCTTTCCTTCCCCTTTGTCGGTGCGTAGATATGCCACAGACCCATAGGCACACTGCTGGGCGAGCAGCCAATAAATATTGCGCATTGTTGGCTCTGAACTGACGCTCTGCTGATGCTTGTACTGGAGTGCATCAGCCTTACAGTGCCATACGAGTCCTAGAGTGTGCTCCTGAGGATCTGCTGACTCCTGGGAGAGCCAGAGAACGCTACCCTCTGACTGGCACTCAACTGGTAGGTGGCTGATGACCGTGTGGACATTGCTAGCCCATTGTCATAGTTCAAATCCACCCTCCAAGAGGAGAGACTGCAGGCGATCCACCAACTTCTTGGCTTGGCCTTCTGATGGGAAGCTCTGCAAACAGTTGTCAACATAGAAATTACGTTCTATGGACAGACGAGCATCCTCTTCTGGCTCAGTGTGTTTCTGGACATGGTCTTGAAGTGCAAAGGTAGCGCAGCACGGACTGCATGTAGTCCCAAAGGGAAGCACCTGCCATTGGTAGATGGTGGGTTTTTCGTTTACCTTCATGTCTCGCCACAGGAAACAGAGAAAGGGTTTGTCCTCATCTAGCAGACGGACCTGATGGAACATCCCCTTTATGTCACTGCTGAAGGCGACTGGGTGTTCCCTGAACCTGAGAAGGAACTGCCTCTGGTGTAGCACGAAGAGGGGGAAGATCCTTCTTCCACAGTAGTGGGGTGGCATAGCGGTTTACTCCATCAATTGTTACTCGAATTGTCCTTTCCTCAAGTCTCTGAATGGCCTCAGCGTCTTGTCGTAACCTGGTAATGAGCCTACTCCGGTATGGCAAAGTATCCATTTTCCAGAGTCGCTCAACATGGCTGAAGAGCTCAGCTTCTGGTGAGGCCCCAGAGGTGAAGAGACACTGCTGTGGGGTTAGCCGCTGATGTAGGAATCTCGCTGGACCCTGTAAAGTCCATCCAAGTCGGGTGTGCACAGCTGCAGGTCCACCTGGAGGCCCTAGACATACTGGCTCCACAGGAGTGAGAAGATGTGGATTATCCGACCCAATAAGCAGAAGGGGCTGTACTTCCTTTATGTCTGGCAGTGGCAGGTGCCTAAGGTGACGGTACCGCTCCTGTAATGCTCTTATTGGGTAACTATGGCGTGCTAGGCCAAGTTCCTTTGCTGTGAAGGCTCAGGGGGCATAGGAAACCCAATACACAAACCTAACCCTTTTGTACACCTTTGTTGGACGAGGGACCCTGTATGGTAACTTGATTTACAAAATGTATAACAATATATATATACATATAGTAATATCTTCCAGTAATACTCTGTGGTTTAAATTTCTGAGTATTCCTGTGAGTTTTCTATAAATATTTAAAGAACAGTGTGAACATTTAGTAGTAGTTTATCTAATAGATAATAGTTACTTATATGATTTTATTATACTTGTTAATCTGTAAACTTTGCAGAAATAAAGGAGCTGAAAAAGTTGTTGCCAGACATGGTGCAGTTTGAGCCATCCACAGAGGACCTCGAACTCTTTAAAGATGGAGGAGTTGCCATAATTGACCAGTGGATATGTGCCCATGCAAGGTATATTTAGTTTCACGGTTTTAATACATTCAGTATTTAATGCATTATTCGATAACATTTGTGATACTAGTAATAAGACAGGTTATTTATTTCAAAAAATATAAAATTACACGTATATGACATGGAAATCAGTTATTTTTTCATTCCAGTCATTACAGTTTTTAACATTAATATAACATTATGGTAGTGTTATTTTACCTCTGTAGAGGAGTATTGAGTGAGAAAATATAAATAGATGATACATTTTGAGTTTTCAAATTTGTGGTGTTGCATGTCTTTCTAAACTGAGCAGCCTCAGCAGCAAGCACATACAGCTAATGGTAAGTTTCAAGGGGGAAATGTCATTCAATCATTACCTATACTAAAAGGTAAATGCTGTCACATAGTGGCCAAACACCTTTATCCTTGAATGTAATGCACATTAGTTTGTAACTTATGGTAAAGGTGTTGTGTAGTTCAAAGTTCCCATTATTGTTGTATACGGCTGTTCTTTATGATTTTGCCAGTAAACTAATTTAAGCAAAATGTAAAAATATCACAATGTAAAAATATCCCAAACTTTTTTCCCTTTAAATTAGACATATAGGCACAATAATGTGCATCAGTTTAAACAAATGTTTGTTTGATTATTGTGGAAATACTAGTTCTTTCACCTATGCCCAACTTTAGTTTAACAGAAAATAGCTTAGATATTTCATTGGCTTTATCACGTGTTCCTGCCCATGGAAAATATTTCAACTTGAAAAACTACTCACGGTGACTCATGCTGTTCTCACCGTATTGCGTAGTTTTCATGGACACCATCTTTCTTTGAATTTATATTTTTCTGCGTGTCTTTCCAGATTTTTTATAGGAACATCAGTTTCCACTTTCTCTTTCCGGATCCACGAAGAGAGGGAAATTCTGGGCTTTGACCCCAAAACTACATACAACCGTTTCTGTGGGGACACTGAGAAAGAATGTGAACAGCCCACGCACTGGAAAATTGTTTACTGATGTGACGGTTAAGAGTTTGGTTATACAAAGGCCAAATGCAGTGTTTGGAATCTTCAGGATATTTTAACAATTTTGTTGTTCATTTTTATTTACTTTTCATGGTTTCAGTGTTGTGCTCCCAGGTCTGAAAAGACCGCTCTTTTGGACTTTATGCTAAATAGGCAAAGAGAGGACTGCCAAACATGTACAGTATTAATTAAATTTTCAAAAAATAAAGCTGCTTACATTTTAGTTTTTTAGATTGTATACATACTGTTTTTGTTTTGTTTATTAACTGTATTTTTCATTTTTATTTGTATTCATGGCAATGGTGAACAGATTGTCTTGTAATGGAACAAAAAGTATTAGATGGTGTATTCTCATTTTAAATCCAGTGGGGTTTTTGAGGGGAGTTTTTTTTTACAAATTGGTAATCAAAGGTTATACTGTGAATTAGATTAAGAAAATTTGCTTTTGTGAAGTGTCTTACCAAGAAGCACAATCAATTATGATTTTAGAAACACAAATATGTTTCACTTTTTTTATACAGTATCTTCCCTTTCATAATATTGCCAGTGTTGGAAATTAGAAAACAGAAATCAGGCATTTTACTTTGTGAATACCACCATGATGAAGACAATGCCTAATTTTTCCAGCCTGATTTTTAAACCGCAAACTGTTTCCAAGCATACACATTGCAATCCTCATTTAAAGTACTACAGGGAGCAGTATTGACATAACACAAAGAAGTCACACGTAACTTCCCATCAAATTGGTACTGTACAAAAGACTTGCATGTTTTTTTCAAGGAACTTTTACCCATTACCTTCCACCCTGCTAGAAACCTACTAAAACTAAAATAAAATATTTTGTTATTTCAGAATCTGATTAATACCACCACATAATTCCAATTCTTTTCAACTATAATTAAGTTTCCCCAGTACATATGTAAGTGGAGATGTTTAATAAAGCCAGTTTAGGGAATTACCTAGAAATTGATTATTTTCTGTAATTGTTCTGTTGTTTCAAAGAAACAAAAAGTGTTACCACTCCTTACTTTTTGAGAAAATGGAAAAAAAAGATGTATTGTCTTTTTGAAATATGTGTAAACATATAGTTTATAAAGCAAAAAAACAAAACAAAAAAAAACCCTTATTATACCATTCTGTTGAGATTGAAAGTCAAGACTCTTAAGGTCGTACTTCTCTAGTACTTCTTAGTGTTAAGTGACTTAACAAACAAAAGACATTCCTCTGAAAACAGTCAGGTACAAAAACTGAAAAAAAGAGACAAAGCAGCCAATATCCAAAGAAAACCTTTGAAAGATCTTTAGAATGACTGAAGAACTATTGTTCAAGACTTTATTACAATAAAGTCTGTGTCCTTGAAGGAAAAATATAAAATGAAGTCTTGCTCATGACTTTCGCACAACACTGTAGTGAAAACTAACTTTATGTAGAGCAAAGTCAAAAAGAAGAATGTATTATACATCACTGGATTCCAGTAGCTAGTCGAATGAGCTTCCTGTGGTAAGACAGTACACTACATAAAAACAGCTGACATTTTTTTCCCAGCACACTGCAAGATCAAAAACCAGTATTGCTACCTTTATGATAACAATACAAGTGTCATAGGTCATCATGGCCTTGTTGGGCATAGGTGAAATGGCCCAACCCTATTCCTGCTGTCCATTGTTTCGCAGTTGTTGTTTTTATCAAACAGTCTGACTGTGGAAAGATTTAGTATGTAATACTCAGCCTGTATAACAAATGTTAGTACCATAAAAGAAAGACTGGGTGACAGTAAATTTCCACTCGTACTCTGAGTTAAAGATAATGTAATGCACCATAATCTTCTTGATGCATGCTCAATCATCCAGGTAAGTAAATCTCCGAAAGTTGATTCTGTTCATCTGGACATAGTGTTTTCAGTGGGAGAAACGTTTTGTCACTCATCTCATCCCAGTTCCTTCATCGTAGAATAGAATAGAATAAACCTTTATTATCCCACGGTTGAAAAATGTCGGTGTTACAGAGCTCTTACAGCAAGGGAAAATAAAATATAAAAGGAAGACACAAGGTGTCCTATAGACATAAGCAACCGAAGTTTGTATATACAGGTATATACAGGCAACAATGTACAGAATATGTATAGAAAAATTGAAAAAAATGTATGGAGATATGTATAAAATGCACAGGGTTATGTATAAAATCTACAGAGCTATGTATAAAATGTACAGTAAACAAACAAGCTGGTGAGTAAGATGACCAAAAGAATGTTAAGCTGCATTATAGACGTCTTGATGCATTCTCAATCATCCAGGAAAGTAAATCTCCAAAAGTTGAATCTGTTCATCGTAGCATGACCATTGAAGACTGCATTATAGAGTCATTAATTATGCAAATTCTCATGACCATTGATCAACAACCACTGATCAAAGCCCACTGGTCAATGGCCATGAGTACCATTCACAGAGAGTTGGGGAATGGCTGCAATCACAGCATTGTATGATGGCGAAAGATGTACCCTTAGGCCCCCTCCTCGATTCAGAGATGGTCTTTCCCTTTTCACGTAAATTGACTCCGCGCTCAAACCAACGTTCCTCCCTGTCCAGGATGTGTACATCCTCATCATTGAAAAAGTGTCCACAGGACTGCAGAGTCCTGGCCTGACGAGGTAGCTCTTCTGTGTTGTGTCATCCGCTTCGCCAGAGGTTGTTTGATTTACCCAATGAATAAGTCCTGGCAATCCTCCTGGCACTTAACAGTGTACACTATATGTTTGTAAGTTTATAAGACTGGGGAAACATGCAGTCAGCTGAGATTGAAGAAGTCACTTGGATGAGTGATGAAATGTTTCTCCCACTGAAAACGCTAAGTCCAGATGAACAGAATCAACTTTTGGAGAATGCACCATAATGCAGCAATGTCAATGTCAACATTTATTTTTCTCACAAGGTCTGTACAGGATGCTTGTACATTTGAAAGAAAGCTTCAGTCATATTATTCTTTTTGAAAATACAAGAACACAAGTGAAATATGAATGTGTAAGATAATTTTTATTTATGTGTAATTTATTACGATTGGTGATTCGATATCATTGAATTGGACGGATCTTATTCCCTCTCAACATTATGTGGAAACAGTATTGTGTGTAGAGATGGCACGATACCACTTTTTTATGTCCGATACCGATATCATAAATTTGGATATCTGCCGATACCGATATGAATCCGATATAGTGTGTTTTTTAATGAATAAAACTGTTTTTTAATATCTTGCTGCATTTTGTATAAGTTCATACTCAAGTTTAAATAAACAACAACACTAAAGCTATTCTGTTATACCTGTATGTAAAAAATACACTGCACCCAAAGTATTTCATAGTTCATCAACACTGATCAATCTAATAAACTTAAACCTACTCCATCCTTCCTATTCTGGTATTTTAAAGAGTACTTAGCAGAAATATTAAGCAACCTAACTAATAGGGTTGCAAACTCCCAGCAAAAAAAAATAGGAACCACCCCCACCCTCCGCCTCATGATGCTTAATCGTCGGCGTAATCAACTTTAATTTGATGCAGTGTGAAAAAAAAATGCACAGAAATAAATTATTTTTCAAGAATAATTAAATAGATTCAACATCTTTCTTCTACAGAATTGCAGACTGCACAGATGGTATCTTCCCAAAAGGAAAAAGTACTATAGCTTACTAGGGTATATTAGACTTAACAGTTACAATATACAGTAATGGACTTCTATACATTTTACATCAGATTAAAACTTTGGGTGTAAGATTCAGATAATTATTTATTAAAAGCTAGACATTTTAAATGAGAATAAGAAAGAAAAATATGTCTTTGTGCCCCCTTTTCCCTGTTAATGCCCTATCGGCCCCCCTGGCTAAACTTTGCTAGATCCGCCCCTGCACGGTTACCAGTCGTCAGCTACGTGAAAAGGATCCTGGTCTAGAAAGTAATATTAAATAAATTCTAACAACAGCTTATCAAGGTTAAACGTGCTGCTGTTGTTCAGCCGCTGGTTTCCTCTTTCTGGTGCAAAGTGGGCCAAAAACAAAGAAGAGAGAGGGACTCGCCACAGAAAAGCCGATCAGCTGATCATTGATCAGTTTCACGATTGAAGTAGCAGCAGGAGAGGGAGAGAGGCAGTCGCTCCATATATCAGTTGTTAAGCTTAACGTGGGAACGCTTTACAAACATTCAGAAATGAACTTACACACTTGCTTTACTTCTCTCTGGGATAACTTCCTCGGAGATGAAATGCTGGTTTGGTAGCGAGGCTACAAATACACACAGCCGCTCAATCATGTGAGCACACTGCTCCTACGTGCTATGGTTATGAGCCGAGTTATGCCGTGTCACAAGTTTTGTGAGGTGCTTTTTTGATATTTAATGGATCGGATTACATTTTTTATTTCTCTCCGATATCCGATCCAGTAATTTACGTCAGTATCTGACCAATATCGGATCGGTCCATCTCTAATTGTGTGTGAGTGCTAACTTTTCCCAATGGATCCCTCACACATATCATTGTGACTATTCTCTGTGGAGACTTATACAGTAGCTCCTTGACAACACTAGATAATTAGGTGTGTAATTTCACACCTTGTAGATTTAATAAGAGGTTTAACTTTCCCAGTTTCACTGGTTATAGAAACGAAAAGAAGGCATTTAAGATCAATGCAACCTTCAAATTTAGGTTTTCTATTTATCATTTAGGGCAAAATACAGAAACATAAAAAAAAAAATAATACCAGTTCTAATTCCGTCATATGCTTCTCTAAGCAGCTCTGGTTCTCTAAATCTATCAGCTGTGATTATCTGAGGTACCTAGAATCTTAAATATTGTTCTAAGATAGGCACATAAAGCGTCCTCGAGTAGCGCCCTTTCTTGTACCAGTGTATGCGGTTTCTTGTTCTAAGCGGTAATGCGGCCCATTTTTTGTTGTTGTGGGCAGACAGGTGCAACAGGAGAACACGCCCTTTTCCATTCCAGATTTACCTTTTCATACACGCACACACAAGACAAGCGACAGAGAGGTTGAGGTTGTCAGTATTGTTGTTGCTTTTACACTAACCGCGGTGGCATTCAGAGAGGATTTTTCTACTTTTGAGCGTGGTCTTCTTCTGTCTTACTCCGGTGAACAACTGATGGAAAGGGCATCCTGCTAGGAGCCACCTGGCGCCATGCCCTCCCTGGCAAATCTGCGAGCGACAGTCACATAACAAATCATTTGAGCGATTAAAAGGAAAGCGGCTGCGAGGTGAGTGTGCAGTGGACTATTTTTTAGTAGAAAGCGTATACTACATGAGCCAAAGCTACTGAGTGACAACATTAATATATTTACATTGTTGTTATTTATTATGATTTTAAATCTATCTTTTATTTCCGCAAGTATGTGCTATAGACGTTAGCTACAGTTGATGAGACTTGCAAAAAAGCAGGAAAAATCTGTCATATGATTTACGTAACGTATACGTGAGCTATTTAATGAATACATCATCACCAAGTTATAGAGTAGCTTCCCCCCATCTCCCCCCAATTCCTCTAACTACTAGTGCTTTGTCTTAATCCCGTTTAGTTAAAATAGGAGAGTGTCTATGTCTAAAGAGCGTCTATGCCTACCTTTGAATTTGAATTTGAATTTGTTTACATATGTGGAAATACTAGTCATGAAATATACTCCATTACTCCATTTGTTTATGCTTTGTTTTTTCTCATTAATGGCCAGCTAAGGTATTTAAATGAACACTGAAATATATAATTTAATGGACTGAAAACTATCATTTTTGAAATTTTTTTCTGTCTTTCCTTATTTTAGCCTCTTCCACCAGTGATGGCCTTCTTTCAGCAACTAAAACTTCTTCTCTGGAAGAATGGACTGGCAGTAATTAGACGACCAGTGAGTGAGATTCAAAGAGTCAAAAATATCTAGTGAATTACCTAAGAATGAAAAAAGGGCATTGTGTAAATTAATTCTTCCTAAAATGAATGTTATTGTAAAGCTTTAAAATATGTTGTGTTTTAGGTATGGTCCCTAACTCTGATCACATGGCCTTTGGTCATCTTCATTATCCTTGCTGTGACCCGCTACCAGTTCCCTCCCATTGTGAGAGAAACATGTAAGTGTAAAAAAACCAAAAAACCAATTGCTGCTAATGCCACACACCAAATCAAGCCTTTATTATCTCATATTGGAGATACATAGCCTACCTATTCCACTGTAAGCGTCCTTTACAACAATAAAGAAAGAATGAGTAAAAGCTTTGTTTGGAAATATGACCTTATATTTTGCATTAATGCAAACCTAAAATATTTAAATAAACAAATTACATGAGGTTGATGGATTTTTTTAGACTTTTGTTAGTTATAAAGAATACTTTTGAAACCTACCTTTCATATAGTTATGTAAGTAATGACACAATAGTAACTTGATTGGACCGCAGGCTTTTGTTTGTCATCTTAAAGGTCAGCAGGTAAATACTTGGAGACATTCCAGTTTCGCAACCAAAGTAAACAAATGGACAGCTAAATTCAAACATCAATGGGCCTTCAGATTTGAGCTTATCCCATCACTATTGACATGGTGTTTGTTCTGCTTTATCTTTTCATGCCTACTGACATCACACTCTGCATTAGATTTGGGTAAAAGTGTAAAAGGAGAGGCTTTTGAGATACCTTTGTTTTGCCACCTACAGCCTTGTTTAAATAACTGTTTAAAGAGGGAAGGGCAGACTATCCAGTTTGTAAGAAAATATATATTTAGCTTTTCCAGACTAAGCTTTTTGGTTAATAGAGAGCCAGGTTCTCAAACTGTTTTCGGCCTCTGAAAAACACATGTAATCACAGCAGCATTCAAGAAGTCGTGAATCTAAATTTCAATAAAATCCATAAAAACCGTAGTAATAACTGTCTTTCTCATGATAATGGCCACCATGTGAAACAAAGGTTTTAGATAACCAGTTGACCCTCCCACTTTTGTTGGTTCAGACTTGATTGGCAGATTAGATTTGAAAGATATGTGAATTCACTTGAACTTATTAACCCAGTGTTTCAACTTTTTAGCAAATCAGTTAAACCAATAGGATGTCTTTTTCCTCCTGAGATACTTTTTAGTGGGTTTTTTATTTTATACCTGGTTGAAATCCGACTTATGTATAAACATTTTTGGAGACAGCAAAGCAGTTCTCATTGTTGTTCTAGCTTTCAAAACCTCGCATGTCATGGCAATCAATCAAAAGTTACCCGATTAAACACAAGTCATTCTGAGTTAATCTTTGGATCTCTCTTTTTTGCCAGATACAATAGCTCAGATTGTTTTCTAACAAAGAAGGCAGGTCATGAAACACGTGTACAGTTATGCTGTAGATGCTTCTAACTATTCCAGGAGCTTCTCAGACAGAGTGTTTGTAAAACTGTTTCTCAGTATCAGATATCCTATTGTCATTCACATTATTACCTTGAATTGATGTCATTTTTAAGGCTTCTGAACTATCTGCATTTGCCAAATGCATGCAATTACGTATCTAGAAACAATTCTTAATGAATATGACATTTTCCAGAGTCATCACTACAGCAAAACCTTTATCATGTCTCCTCTAGGTTATGTGGGTCCCCGAAACCTCCCCAGCACAGGCTTATTTCCTTTCCTCCAGACCCTCATGTGCAACACAGATAGCAGTTGCCATAACACATCTCGCCTGGTAGAACCAACAACATCAAAGTCGAGGAGAGCAAGGTACCTTCTTCATCAGTATAGTCAGTGTATATACAGTCTATGTATATAATCTGCAATCTAAGTACTAAAACATATTTACAAATTGCATATTTACTGCAACTATGATTTAAGTCAATAACCCTTCATATATTATTGTTTAAAACTACATTTTGAACTCTGCTGACTTTAAATCACAAGGTCCCTGTGTCTCAGAGGAGGGACACGCCTTAGGATCACAGCATCACGGGGCATGATTAGTCAGTGTGCGATCAAAAAAAAAATTGGCAACAACAGACTTTTCCCTGTAGAGGAAGGGGAGGATCTTAACCCTTACCTATCACATTACATGTGTTAACAAATGCCATTATCTGGAAGCTTCTTTGATTTAAATTCCCTGCTACTGGAATGTCAATGGCTGCTAGAAGAACCTGTTTGTCTACCTCTTATCTACCAGTACATTTTACTTACGCGTCATTTCAGGGAACAAAAGTATTGTTAGGTTAGGTTTCTTTTCAGGGAATCAAAGTGTCATCGAGTTAAGCTTCATTTCAATGAACCAAAGTATTGTAGAGTTAGGTTCTATTTCAGTGAACTGCAGTATTATAAATATGATTACTGTAATGCATGGTCAAAATCAAGCGCCTTAAACACAGAAACAAAAGGTACTTTTAATTTAAGACAGAAAGATGAAACCTTGAAACCACTAAAAGGGACCTAAATGCATCTAATAGAATGTATTTACTACTTCACCTGCCCTGTTATACCTGTACCACAGGTCTGTGACAGAGAGTTCTCCACTGGAGAGTCTTGGTCAAGTGGGGGATTTTCTTAACCTTCTCCCCAACGACTTCACCAATGATCATGCAGAACTGGTTAAACTGCTGGACAATTTGGGTACGTTGCTCAACTAACATAATCACTTTGATGTTTTTGAATAAATATTATCACCGGCAGTTTGGGGTAGATGTAGGTATTTGGATTTTTTTTTTTAATGGTTATCTAGTATTTATCAAAGTCCTGCAGTTTTTCACAATATCTTTTTTGCTTTTTAAAGGCACATCTCACCATGGAAGTCCTAAAAATGCTCCTGTAACGACTTTCTTCAACAGTACTGAAGATCAGGTGGGTATTGTGGAGAAATAGAAGAAGATACAAGGGTTCTCAGTACTAGTACAGTTTGTATTAAGAGCTGATTGATAGCATCTTCAGTCAAGTTTGAAAATGATCCTGTAGGTCCTGTAGATCATAGTCAAACCTCAAGCTTGCATTGCAGCAATGGCTACAAAACATATACTGCATTTATTTACTAAGTACACTTATACTTATTTATGTTGTTACTAAACATATACCCAGTCCAAGATTTGAAAGATAACTAGATAGATAGATAAATTTATGTGTCAAAAATATTCAGTTTCCCCTACAACCATGCTGCTGTTACTGACTAAATTTGGAGATATTGCATTTACAATTTCAAATAATGTTGTGTTAGCAGACCACTTGTATATTTGCTAGTAATAATAACAACAACATGCATTCACCTAAACTGCATTTCTTGCAGGAGAACCTGGATAACATGCTTGAGTCAGCCAACCTGTTAAAGAGGGGCATATGCACTGTGACTCTGCCCATGCTGAACGAAAGCTCGCTAGATGTTTTCACCAATGCTGTGTTCACTTTCTGCAAGACCAATAACACCGTGTTCGAAGTCTCACTCTATACAGTCAATCAGGTATATTTTTGTGTTTGCACTTGATCCTATACATTTTGTTAAATATAGGCCCATGTATGTTAGGTTGACTTTAGACAGCACACTGCGATGACACTAACCAAATGTATTCTTTTTTATTTGTTTTATGTTTAGTATTTTTTGTAATTGAATCTTGCTTTCGGAGGCTTAGATACTTTCTCTGTCTGGTTGTCAGATACTGGAAGAGTGGATGCTGACCCAACCAGAGGAAATGATGGAGGTAGCATGGGTGACAGTGACATTCCTCAATCAGCTGCAAAATGACAACTTGCTATGGGACCGTCTTCTAGCTCTTCCTCAGCTCTTTTCAGATGGTTCTGTTGACCAAATGCTGAGAACACTGGAAGACATACTCAAGCACCTACAGGGGTAAAGTATTTTCAGTGATGAAACAGTTTTTAAAAAATAAATGAAGGTAGCTGAAGTAAGGGGTTAACATAGTATGTCAGATTATTTTAAAGAATGGAATGGCAAAATCAAACCATATTTAGTAAAAATAACATATCATTCAAAGTACCTATTAGTGGTCAATAAAAGCTTGAAACCTGGTGAATTCAGCTTAGAAGTACTCTTGATATTGCCCTTCACTTTTTAAACTATATTTCCAGCCCACACTATATTTTGGACTTGAAGATTTAATGCTTCTGAAATTCTCTTTAGTGATGCATATACCATTGAGGAAGATTTCCCTGAGACCAGTGGCCCATTCTCCAAGTATGATTCATTTCTTGCTGAAGCCATCAGAGTGATCACCTATATCAATCATTGGCCTGGCAAAAGTAACTATGGACCATTAGCTTTACTGTAAATACTCTATGTATCACCCATGTCTGCTAATATCTGACAATGTGCTTGAATTCTTCATAGATGTCACCATTCCCCTTGGAAAACTGGTCACAAATGACTCACTAGGTACAACAGTGAAATACCTCGTAGAAAATGTTTTGGATTATGAGATACCACTGGATAAGGTATGCATTATCATGCAACAGTTCAGTAAACAGTACTATGCAGTATATTAAAGAAATAGCAATGCCACAGAAGGCAGTTCCTTTCATGTGAAAAAAGGTAATAGCAAAAGAGTTTTACATTTGCCTTTCAATACATTGCACATTAAATATTTCTAGTTATAAGGTTAAAAGAAAGTCATCATCTCTTTCTTCAGGGTCATTAAGGTGGTCTTAGGAATTTTCATTCTAATAAGGAAGTCTTTTATGCAACAACAACAGTTCCCCAAAGAGGGTTGTGATGGTTGTGTGCAATTCATTTACACATTTAAACAGACACATACTGTTAAACTTTTACTTTATTGTCTTTACTGACTACTGTACTGACTTTACATATGAAGAGATTTTACATGAGAATGTCAGAGCAACTGTATAAATCCAAGTTCAGGAAAGTCATTTATTCAAACCACATATTTAAACCAACAACAAAATATTTTAACACAGTTAAGAAACTTGAAGGGAGTAGTGGTCCAGTATCCACTCACTTTTACAAACACATATAAAATACAACTGTTTTTCTCTTAGTAATTTGAATTTCTGGCTTAGATGAAGATTACAGCAGAATTTATTCTTAGCTGAAAGTCTGGTTATTCCAAAGTGCTCACAGACATTACCTTGTAACTGAATTTCACAATGGGAATTAGAAAACAAGATTCAAATGAGGGAAAACAGAGAAATAACATTTGCATGTAGAGCAAATAAACATTTTGATAAGTAATATAATGACTGTTTTTGTTTTTGCTGATTGATAAAGTGATATTACTCTCTATCAGACCATACTATATACAGAAAATGCAACTATTAAGGATACCAAGTTTAGCAAGTTAAAAGTATCTAAAGCATATTCCAGTTAAAGAGCCCACTTAAAGCTAACATATATATTTACTTTTTTGGTTAATACTATCATCTCTCCATGACCATTGCATTCTCTATTTTAGGCTTTCGGCCTGATGTTGGACAAAGATCTGGTGCGTTCTTATCTGTGTGATAACAGCAGCAACATCTTGTGGTCAGCAACAGCGTGCAGCTCAGGAATTGTGGACAAGGTTCTAAGCGTGATCAGCACAGAAAAAGTGGCAAAACAGGTAGGCTAATGTTATTAGCATTAACAGAGAGGATCACATATATAAGAAATAAAATTCTATTTTAATACCTTTTCCATTGTTTTGATTGTTTTATAAAATTGTTCCATATGCTCCTAACTTGCTTTCCCAATGCCACTTAAGATTAAGAGCATGCCAAATAATCATTTGATGACATTAGAAATGCTTTCGTGATAGCAAGAAGCAACCACATCTTCCAGTCCACACCTGCACAGAAACCTCAACGGTATTCAGTTGGCAATGGCTTTACAATATTGATGTTTTGATGAGATTCATGTTTCGTTCCCAGGTTTTCCTGGCCTGGATTAAGGAGGTTGCTAAACATGACGTGCCCTTTGTCAGAGGACTGGTCTACAATCTGACTGGAGATTTCTCTTCAGGAGAATCTGAAGCCTCCAACATCACAAGGACCAGGCGCAGCTCAGATGCAGAACCACAAAACGCAGAGGAAGAGCTGTGAGTACAGTGTTTTCTCCAATTTAAATACTGCTAAAACTAGTAGAAAATCCATTGAAGCTAAAATGACTGTTCTTCTTACCTTTGATCTGAAGCTGATAAAACTTTCGTATTACTTATGTGTTCTGCTAGTTCTCCTTTGATTCTTGTAATTTTGATGTCTTGTGCTTTAAGCTGAGTCTTATCATTTGCTTTGTTAGGTTTCTGAACATCGGTCAGACAGTATTGGAGCTTGTACAAAATGTGCCTGAGGTGAATACGGTTGTCCAGGGCATCCTCAGAACTGGTTATCAGTCCATGAAGCTAGCGTCAGAGACCATTGAGATGCTAAAAGGTATGACAACAAAGCATCATGTCCATAGTGAGGTCTCACCTGTGAGAGCATTTACTTGAAAATTAACATTACGGTGAATGTTTCACTTTTATTTCCAGCACTATTAAAATGGCTTTCCAATCATTATTGGTGATTCTTATACATCCAATAGGGAAACATAAACTAAAATAAAAATAAAAGACATGGGCTGTAAGAATGTCAGGTTTAAAAAGAGAGCAGCATTTGAGAAATAGAGAAGCTTATGCACTCAGCGGACATTTTGTTTTATCATCAGTTGCGTTACATAATACATATCAAAGACATGAATGGAACAAGTTCACACCCTTTCTCATGGGACTGATGAAAGATGAAATGTTGAACCAAATTCAGATTAGTTAGCTTGTGGGAAAGTACACACACACACACAAAACAACAAAACAAACAAAACTGAACAAAACAGCACTTGTACTGAAGAGATATGTGTGTCATTTGTAACTTAACAAAGTGTCTAAACTAGGAAAAGTTACAGATTTTATGGCCTAATCAAAAAAAACGATTTTCTCACTGAGTTGAGTTTGGTTTGTTTCTGTCTTTTGCAGACATTCTAGAAAATGTCCTGGAAGATGCTAATAACCTCCAAATGACTTATCATACGTTGCTGACAAACCAGTCCGAGTCACACGCTTTGATGGACCGTGTCCTCAACAGTGTGATGGAAGTAGTTATGAAGGTATGTAGGATTTATGTTAACTGACCTTAACTTTTGGCCTGTGAACAGGTTCTGTGTCAAAATCTGGCATCTTACACATGTGATCTCCGCTGTTTGATGTCGACTCATCTGCCAGTTGAGCTTTTCATTGTCACTTCATACATTAAGTATCTCCTTCAAGGCTTCCGCAGCAGTAAATCAGATGATGTGTTGTTCTGTTTTACCAGGTGATGTCAACTGAGGATGTAAAATGTGAAGAAGTTCTGGCTTCCTTGGACTGGCTGTTATCCATCAATAGCATAAAAACTGAAGTATGGACAGCACTGATCTGCCCCAACAACGGGAGTCTGCAACAAGCTTTGCTGATGGACTGGGAGGACTTGATTAAAAAGGTAAAAATGTATTTTATGTGTGCAACTTGTGGTCTAAAAAAATGCTATATTATGTCATAATTGTTTTACTATATTATAATAAATAAACCTACTCAAGTGAAAAGCAACCGATTCTTAACAAGGAAGGCTTAATCTTGTAAATTAAAAAGTATAAATATGTTTTTTAAGGGATTTATTAATTTATTTTGCTTTAACTGTTTAAAGAAACGATTTCTTTGTGTCTTATATCGTTTATATTATGATCCTCAGGGACAAGATCTGTACTCCAGCCTAACAGGCAAAGCAGATTTCAACATAACACTTCCCATGATTCTGTCTGAGTGGCAAGAGCTGAATGAGGAGAGCTTTGAGTTTACTGAGCTTTTGACCAAAATGACAGAAAAGCTGGATGAAGAATACTGGATGAACTGGACACCGGACAACAACACCCAGTTTGCTTCTGGAGCTCTTCAAAAAAGGTCTTGACAAAGTGTTCATTTTCTACTTGGATAACAACATAGCATAACAAACATAGCACATAAGAAACAGGTCTAACATAGGGGTTTTTTTTTTGGTAACTAGATTTAAGTATGATAAGACAGTGCAGATTTCCCACTTTACTAAATGTAATAGAAGAAAACAGATTTCAGATAATGTGCACAATGCAATACAAGGTGTGTGTTATTACTTTACTGACTCAGACATGTTGTGATTTTTCTTTGCTTATAGTCTTGTGTGGTTTATGATCAGTCTTGGTGAAAGAATTGAGAATAGTGATCAGTGGCCACCGGTAAAGGACTACTTCCACATTGCTTACTGGATTTTGAACTACCACCCTGATGTCACCACTCAGCCAGCAAACTGTGAGTTCCTCTTCTCTTCTCTTCTCTTCTCTTCTCTTCTCTTCTCTTCTCTTCTCTTCTCTTCTCTGAACTGAACTGAACTGAAAACTAACATATATACAAATATCATACAAATATATCTAAATATATTTAGACAATATGTGACTACTAAACTGTGTTCAACAAAAGAAAGGATTAAAGTTGTATTTTGTTATAATTCTACAAATCAAAGAAGCTCAGTTACAAAATATATTTTAGTATACGTGTAAAAGCCTGTTAATCCAGTTTGTTCCAGTCAATGCAACTAATTCCTAGCATTTGTTCTTTTTGTAGGTTCTTTGAACAAGAACTTAGCCCTTCATTGTGACACTGGTTTCGACTGGCCACACTTTGTTCAAGCAATGACTCAGGCTCTGATGTCACCAAGTGATGCCCTTGTGAAGTAAGTGACAAAGATTTTTAGTTTTGATTGAAATATACATGGATTTTTTATGCTTTAGAATTGAAGCATGTCTTCTGTTTATTAAAAACATAATAATCAGTGTAGATTAGGAGATTTACGCTGTTCTGTTCTGTTTGTTAAATAAGTAGTTACAGTGAGCTGCCTATTTAACAAGCCAACAGGAATTGCTGTCGCACTGCCTTTTTGTAACTAGTAGCCTACAAAAAATGTTTTCTTAATGTGTACTAGCATAACATGTTTGTCAACACTTTAGTTTGATTACCATGTTTTTTGTAGTGACAACAGCATTTCATATTGCAGTTAAATAGAAACGCTCACTTCTCTCTGTTATTTTTAATGTTACACATGCATTGCTTTCAGGACTTTATAAAGTTTGCATGTTCTGTTTTACTCTTCTATTTCTCTGTAGCTGGCTCAAAGGATCTGTGAATCTACTGCAACATGTGTATGGTGAAATCTATACAAATAAGACAGCTGTATATTTGAAACAGGAAATCAAAGGAGGTGATGCCCTCTCTGATTATCTGATTAACCTGATGCATAACCTGGATGAATTCCTCAGTACAATCTCCCAGCTTCCCAATCAAAACATCACTAACCCTGCTACCATGACTCTAAACATTCATGCCCTGTTAGAGTCCACGGGTTTGTCATCACTTGTTCCTCTGCTCAGCCAAGAGTCTCCTCTTAATGCCTCCACAATCCTTGCTGTAGCCTCCAAACTTGGCAGGTTAAGCCAGCATATTTTTACCTTCAATGAAACAGACCCAACATTGCCTGAACTGGAAAAGCTGATAAGGGAGTTCCTCTCTTTGGAGGGTAACCTCACATTGTCTCTCCCAAACATCATGGGACACACTCTGCTTACCTATTCTGATTACTTCCATTCTGATGAAGCGGACAGTCTCATAAAAGCAATTGAGCCTTTCACCAACCAGACCTCAGTGGGTTTTGTAGAAGCCATCATCAGTGCTGTGGAGCTGTTCAAGACAGTGATGGACTCTCCAAATGGTGACCCAACTGAGATCATTCTTGGGTACATCCGTCAGATTCAAGAGTTTGTGGTTTCCCTCTATAGGCTGCGAAGAATTGAACATGTCGTGTTACCAAGTGGCCAGTACAGCACGGCTCAAGTCACTGACCTCCACTTGCTTTCCATGGACTTTCTCAACCTCCTCACACCTGAGACCCTGCAGAACCTCACTCAGGCTGGACCAGATGCTGCCCAGGACATCGTTATCCAGAAATTTGTAGCATTCCTGCCAAAGGAAATCCAAAGTGACGCTGCTCAGTTTCTTCAGGATTTTAAGGCTCTGCAGAGTAATATAACCAAATGTGCAGCAGGCGAGGACTGTCTGGCTGGATTTTCAGAAATCTCTAAATTTCTGGATCAGATATTAGACATGATGCTCACAGCCAACGGTACTGTCACCATCAAAGTAGCTCCATTTGGTTTGGGGGATAAAGAATATGAAAACACTGCTTCCTTGGTTTTCTCATTGCTCCTGTCACCAAATGATAATGCCTCTCTGGAAACATTCAAGCAGACCCTCCAATTCATCAAATTGGTCATGAATACACCAAATGTTACTGTGTCCGATGTCCAGAATGCCCTTACACAGACAAACCTAACCATTGAGGACCTAAATGCTATTGCTGAGCTAGCTGGAGCTTCCGACATAAATAAACTCATGTCAAATATAATCGGGATTGCAAATGTTGAGAGCTGTTTTGAACCCCAGAATGACATCATGCTAACAACCAAGTGTGTTACGGGACTCATAGATATGTTCAGCAGCTTTCTGACACAGGTACCTTCTCTCCATAACAACACAGACATTCTCTCCCTCATCCCTGTAATTGTCAATAAGACTATTAATGACTTCACCCAAGTTAACTTCAACTCCGGTCCTAACATGGTTCTTGTAGACAGCTTGGATCTCACCCTAACTAATATCAAGATGAGCCTAGACCAGAGCCACCTAAACACTCCCGAGATCATGAATGAAATACAAGTGGTAGAGGGTCTGATACAGTTGATTGCCGACATGCACCCAGTAAACACCTCCCAAATGACGGACCCTGTGCAAGTCCAGACAGTATATCTGAAGCTTGTAGAATGGTACTTGAAACGGCTGGAAAACATCACCAGCGATAGTGCAACCGCAGAGCTCCTTCATCCTTTCTTTTCCATCACACAAATGCAAGTGGCATTACAGCTGGCACAGACAAATTTCTCTTTGTTTGTTAGTGACAAGGTCCAGTTCCTAATAAACAGCCTCCAGGGCCCAATAGATGGCACCGTTGTGAGTGAAATTGGCCAGACAGCAACTGAGATTCTTCAGCATCTGTTGGACTTAATAGAGGTCAACCTTGAGTCATGGAGTAACACTGAAGGCTCTGAACAGCAGTTCAATGCAACCATTCTGCATTCCACTGAGCTCCAAATTAAGCAGTACCTTGGTCTCATTGAGAAGTGGATGACAGAGCCCAATGTCACATTGCTCCTTAGCAGTATGCTCCAATGGGAAAACTCCACAATTGCCACCCCTGTGACAGATCTCCAATACATCCTAAATTTTCTCAGTGATGATCAGCTGGCCTACCTTTCCATAATGAACAATATCACAGAGTCTCTAAGCAAAGCTGTGATGGTGGCAGAGCAACAAGGCCTACAGGATGAAAGCTTCATAGCTGCCATTGTAGAAGTAGTGCAACATGCTATACAGATCCCAAACATTACTGTTATCCCACTGCCACAGCAGGATTTTCTGGACATTGTGCAAGAGTCAGTAAATCTCATTGTCCAACCAAACATGAGCTTCGCTTCAGCTAAAAACATCTCCATCGTCATCCTGGAGAAAGTTGAGAGAATCATCCAACAAACTATACCAGAAAGTGGTTGCAGAATACATGCTTGGCTCACTCAAGTTTGTAAAAACATATTTTGAGACCATCTCTGAAGCAAGTGGACAAGACAACCTGAATCAGATGTGAGTTTCCCTACTTTACTGTACACAATTACCATAATTTTGTAACAGAAAGGGCTCAAATGAGTACTCTTTTACTATAAAAATAAACAAGTACAGTAAGTATCACTTTGCTTTTCCAGCACCCAAAATTGCAAGTTGCTTCAAATTAAAGTTCTTAATATATTTTTTAGCTGCAACAGATATGTTTACTCTACAAAAGTAGTCTGTAGTAATACTCTGCTTTCAACCTATTGCAGTTCTTCGTGAAATTTAACAAATCTGATGTTTAATTTTTCTAAGGAAAATTTACAGGTCTAATTGTAGTTTAGATCTTGTCCAAAAGTTCTCTCTTATATTTTATTTTTATTTTTGTCAAATAAAAAGGTTATTTTAGGTATTAGGGATTTTACATGTACTTCTAGTCCTTATTAATGCTCTGAGATAAAAATAAATAAATTAACAGAATGATTTCATGCATGCAGTTCTATTCTATGCAATCATTAGAGAACACAAAGAACTTTTGATAAGACTTGTTAAGATCTGAAATGTTGATTTGCTTTGTTTCCTAAGAATTTTCAATGAAATGAAGACGCTGCAGAGCCTCCTGTCACAGCAATCCCCAGTCCAGCCCTACATTTCTGCCCTCATTAACATCACTCAGGTTATCTTGGAGTCTGGCCAAGGCAAGTCAGCTTCTCACTACCACTGTAGGTGGACTGCATGTTAAATCCTGATGAAATCTGATTGAGTGGAGGTCATATTGTGCACTTCATCATTCAGGCATTTATGCCAAAAAGCCTAAGAACAAAAGTAGATCAAAGTACCACAATGCTTCTGATGTATGTTGTAAGAGTTGGTCGTTCTGCTTGCAGTTCCACATGGGTGATTACTATAAGTATCTAACATATTAGTATGTTAGATACTGGAAATGAGGCCTGATGTGTGAGCACATTTTTTTTTAATGATTTCAGGTAAAATGAACCTCTGGGCAGGCTTTGAAAATGCATCAGCAGACAATGCACAACAAATCGTTCAGCAGGTAAAATGTCTGCACTTTTATTTTTATTTTATTATATGTCTGGTAAAATTAGTTTAATGTACATTTATGTATTGAAAACATAAGATCTAAAGGTGTTCAATTTAAAAATTACATTTAATTAATAATAAAAACATCTCACGGGACTGCTAGGCCTCTAATTCCAAACTGCACGCTTATTGTTGACACTTTTTATTGTTAGTTGGGCAAACTTGTGAGCATGTTTTGGCCACTGGTTGCGGATGGCACTGGCTCACATATGACTGCTCCAAATCTGGAGGCTTTTACTCAACTTGTTCCAGTCCTGGAGACCATATTAACCGGGAATGCAGACCAAGACACATGGAACAAGTAAGTGTAATTACCAGTGTAATGGCAATAAACCAAATGGCTTGTTGTTATACAGCAGTTTGATATTAAATTGCACACCTGATATGTGTAGGAAGTAATTTTGTTTTATAGTTGTAAAAAAAATAGTTTACATATACTCATCATGAGCATAAATTTCATGGCAGTTTGGGGATTTTAATGATTTCTTTGAACTGTTCTTTTTCCAGAGTGTAATGATTGTACTGTGTACGTTCTTATCTTTTTGATAAGAATCTTTGATTACCTTTGAAAAACAGGAATTGGGTGCACAAGATTGAATAAATATATATTTATTTCTATTGTCCATTTAACCCCAGTAATATTTTGTTAAATGTGCCTTGGGAAGTTGCACCTCAACCAAATTTTAGTAGCAATCAGCAAGCTTCTGGTCATAATTCTGGCTGGATATTTAACCACCCATCTTGGCAGAATAAGTAGAGTTCATTCAAATTGATCGCAGCAGCCTAATGTTAGCCTGCTTTATTCATTTCAAAAACATTGTTTTTGTTTGGCATCATTCTACTTTTGGACCATCCACTCAAAGATTTTGAAGGTAGTCTTCCTTCTTCATTATTCCATCTGTTTTGTTTAATGTATCAGTACTGCTGGCAGCAAAACAGCCCCACGATCCTATCACCACCATGCTTGAAAGCTGATAAAGATTTCTTAGGTTAGAAAACCTTTCTTTTACTACTCCAAACCCATTTAATGTTGGGGTGTCCAAATAGTTTGTGTGACCATAAAAATTTTCTTTAAAGGGCATTTGACTTTTTCATTTGGGCAGCAACAGATTTCAAGATGTCTCAGTCCATGGCGATATAAATCTGGCTTCACTGTGGACAGTGACTCTGGCGTTGCTGTGGTTTCAAGTTCATGGCCTTGAGTATTGGGGGTTTCCAGATTGATCTTTGAATCTGCACTTGTTTATATATGTAACAGTTCAAAGAAATCATTAAAAGCCCCAAATTACTCTGATGCCCACGATAATTTGACAGCAATTGTAACTTGCTCCACAGTAAAGACTGCCGCTCTGTTCTGTGATTACCCTAAACCATACCTAATATGTTACTAATTTGTTACAGGCTTGAACAGGTGCTGGGAACCCTGTTGTCCACCCTTGAAGGAACAGAGTTATTGGACAATTTAACATCTGTTATCCCACAGTTTGAAAAAATGGTTGGAACTTTAGTGGAGAACATCCAAGCAGGAAATGGTGAGAATGTTAAGGAAGAACATATAGAGTCAGGTTTACTTTTGTTTACTTGTTCTTTAGACACAACTTATGACTAATGCAGCACATGCCAAGTAACAGATAATCATTTCCTGATATGTCATTTACTAATGTGCTGTATTGCTGCTGTTTTGGGTTGTTTTTTTTTTTCAAAACTTGTGGGTCAAGCCATTTTGTCGTCTTCTTTTCAGTGATGATACAAAGCCTTCAAATCCCCATCCTGAACCTGATGAGAGAAACTGCACAGTCTTTGAACAACACTCATTACAATTTTTCTGAAGTCCTGGAAAAATTTCAGGTTGCCATTGAAAGCACAGTGCAGGCCGCTCAGCAGGTCAGTGTTCTTGAAAGAATGCTTTTTATCCTTCGTGCAAGTGTGTCCCTAGTCATCTGCTGGTATCATATTTATGGAAATGTTTGCGTGTGTATGTGTGTGCGTAATTGCACACAGCAATGTCTGTCTTACTTGCTTCATCCTTGACAGAAGTTAAAACAGTGAGACAGTGAGGTTTTTTTCTCTCTCTCACCTTTTCTCTGTTCCACTTCTCTGCATCAGAATTTGTTGAGTTATTTAACTTTCGGCAGATTTAGACAGATGTAGACAGACAAGATTCTGAAGCGATGACACAGAAAACATTTAGCTATGGCTAACACCAGGGTAGAGTTGTTGACTATATATAAGCTTTTATTTTTTTTCTTTTGTTATTTATGCCAGGTAGACGTTATATAGTCTTGCTGAACCACAAAATAACACACACAATAACAACTTGTCACAGACCCCCAAACTCGACTCTTAAGTCTTATAGTATATACTGGCCAGGTGATAATATCAACATATTTAGCCTAATCCAAGATACCTGTATCAGAATAGGTCTTTTTTTAAATGTTTTTTCAGCCTTGACTGGGAGATATTTGAAACACATAACGTGATTCATTGCAGGACAACTACTGTTGCGCTTGTTTGCAACGTGCTGCTCTCTTAAACTGGTGTGGCAGTAATGACTTACCTTTTGAAGGTTGTATGTATATACTGATATCACTTAAATGTCTATTGAGTTAATATATTGATATACATTTCTAGCAGCTCTGTAAGCTTACTTAAATTCCTTGCATCAGTGCATATTTATGTATTCATATCATGTTAATTAGATTTGTTATTATAGCCTACCTTAACATTAATCCCTGTCATAGACTTTTGACGTGACAGAAACACTTGCTGCTTTGTAAATACATTTTTTTAAAGAGCAGCTTGCTTGTGGGTGTGTACCAGTCTATTAAAAGTGAAAATATCTGTGTGAACCTTCTGACCTTTCCCTCATTTCTTTGTCTTAGTAACTGAACAGGTTTTTTCAGTGCTTATGAAACACGTGAGACATCTTTTTGTTTTGTTATAGGCTAATGGCACCTTGGAGTGCAGTGAAGTTCTCAAAGTGTGGGAGACATTCAGTGAGGCAGCAGGGTTAAGCCCTAACACCATGGCTGTGTGGTGCAACATCAGCCTGCAGCCTGTTTTGGAGGCCTATGCTTCCGCACAGAATCTCTACTCCCAAATGAACATGAGTGTAAGTATAAAAATGTCAAATTAAGTACTACTTAATTTCACTTGATAGTAAAATATATACCGCATTCATACATGCAAGTACAATTAACAGTTTTACCACTTGGGGTCAGTGTTGACGCACGGAGAAAGTTGTTGATTGGTCCCTGTCTGCTCTATGTTGTCTTTAAAGCAGATGATCATGGGACCAACCAATGTGAGCAACACAGCTGCTAGGATTGTAGAAACTGCAAAGTCACTCTACCAAGTCAACATTAACAACATACTTGTGATAAACCAGTTGGTCATGAATTTCTCCAACCACCTCTCAATGCTGGTAGAGCAGTCTATGAGCCCTGAGGCACAGCTTTACTGGCAAAACCAGCTCCAAGACATGCAGTTGCAAAACAGGTGAGCTACAGTCAGATAATTTCACTGCTATGTGCAGTGACCATGGTTTCCTGTGTTTTAGAGGAAATGGTTTTTATGGTCAAAATGGTCAATCCATTGAATTACTAAGTGACTGTTGATGAGACATCACATCTAGCTGGATTTAGACTTTCAAAACTTACTTGAGGAACAAACTGTTTTTATGACCACAGCAAGTATGAGGAATGAGAATCGTGTCATAGTTTTATCAGAGTAATCCAAGCCTTCAGTAGATCACAATCACAAGATACAATCATAACAAAATGTCGTACAGCCATGTTAGAAACCCCCTGAACATGGTATCTGAATGTGGAAATGTTCTTAACATTCCCATTAAATTCTGTTAACAGTCAATTTAATTTTTATAAAGAACCACAGAAAATGACTCACCTATAGTATACATGAACTCACCATGAACTTACCACTCCATTTGGTATAACAGCATTATCCACGATGCTCCAGTCAAACCAATTTGATTCGTACGTAATTACACAAGGATGTGAAGTGATCACATTTGCATTGAACTTGATTAATTTAATGCAAGCCTGCCTGAAAACTGGCAGGCTTGCACAGATAGCGGCTTAACTATGATTCAGCTAGCCGAGACATCCTCTTAAAATTGATTTCCCTTTATATGCCAGCTGCTATAATGAGACCAGCGTGGTGATAAGGATCACATTTTGCATATCGCAGGGAATCAGTCAGGTCTTACTACATAAGTCATAGATCACTGATCACAGTGGAAACACTCTACAGTCTTTTTCATCAAAGATGAAATGGGAAAAGGCTGATGAAGAGGAAATATTACTTCTTTCTAAATCTGCATAAGTTCTATCTAATCATAGTATTGAAAAGACCAATTAAAAAAATCTGTTTCATTATATTCAATGAGTATTTTGGCGTTCCAATAATCTCCAGATTTTGAACTCATGTTTATATTTTTTACATGAGACAGCTTACAGAGTCACAGTCACAGAGACCATGTTTGATGTACTGTGCTGCTTAACCTGACATTCAGTCAATTTCTTTATTCTACAGTTTGTCTTCCATCAAAATGCTCTCAGATGAATTGCATAATGTGGCCCCGGCCCTGCAGCCCTACATGGAAGCTCTTGTGAATGCTACAGGCTACATCCTGGACAACTATCAACTACTTCAACAGAGCACATCAGCCGAGGAACTCCTCAAAGAAGCAGCAATGCGCTTCCTTTCCTCTGCAAACATGTCCTCTTATGATATCTTCTCCACGACGGCAGGGAACACGACTGCATCTCTTTATGACTTGACAACAGAAATGATCAGACGGATGATTAACATTAAGGCATTTGGTGATGATCCTATGATTTACCAAGTCTTGGAGGAATTTTTGAGATCCAGTGACACAAACTTGATAGCAGAGAAGGTGGCCGAGTTGTCTATGTGGTTAAACTCCACCGAAGCATCTGGGATAGATCTGCTGAGTGAGGCTCTGTTCAGATCCTATGACATTGTAAGAAGGTAAGAAATGGGAAATCCCTGTTAATAAGTATAAAGACTGATGATAAGGAAATATTTCTTCTTCCTAAATCTGAATAAGTTCTATGTAACCATTGTATTGAAGTGATCGATTAAAAATTTGTTTCATTATATTCAATGAGTATTTTGGCGTTCCAATAATCTCCAGATTTTGAACTCATGTTTATATTTTTTACATGAGACAGCACAGAGTCACAGTCACAGAGACCATGTTTGATGTACTGCGCTGCTTAACCTGACATTCAGTCAATTTCTTCATTCTACAGTTTGTCTTCCATCAAAATGCTCTCAGATGAATTGCATAATGTGGCCCCGGCCTTGCAGCCCTACATGGAAGCTCTTGTGAATGCTACAGGCTACATCCTGGACAACTATCAACTACTTCAACAGAGCACATCAGCTGAGGAGCTCCTCAAAGAAGCAGCAATGCGCTTCCTTTCCTCTGCAAACATGTCCTCTTATGATATCTTCTCCACGACGGCAGGGAACACGACTGCATCTCTTTACGACTTGACAACAGAAATGATCAGACAGATGATTAACATTAAGGCATTTGGTGATGATCCTATGATTTACCAAGTCTTGGAGGAATTTTTGAGATCCAATGACACAAACTTGATAGCAGAGAAGGTGGCCGAGTTGTCTATGTGGTTAAACTCCACCGAAGCATCTGGGATAGATCTGCTGAGTGAGGCTCTGTTCAGATCCTATGACATCGTAAGAAGGTAAGAAATGGGAAATCCCTGTTAATAAGTATAAAGACTGATGATAAGGAAATATTTCTTCTTCCTAAATCTGAATAAGTTCTATGTAACCATTGTATTGAAGTGATCGATTAAAAATTTGTTTCATTATATTCAGTGAGTATTTTTGGCGTTTCAATAATCTCCAGATTTTGAACTCATGTTTATATTTTTTACATGAGACAGCACAGAGTCACAGTCACAGAGACCATGTTTGATGTACTGTGCTGCTTAACCTGACATTCAGTCAATTTCTTCATTCTACAGTTTGTCTTCCATCAAAATGCTCTCAGATGAATTGCATAATGTGGCCCCGGCCTTGCAGCCCTACATGGAAGCTCTTGTGAATGCTACAGGCTACATCCTGGACAACTATCAACTACTTCAACAGAGCACATCAGCTGAGGAGCTCCTCAAAGAAGCAGCAATGCACTTCCTTTCCTCTGCAAACATGTCCTCTTATGATATCTTCTCCACGACGGCAGGGAGCACGACTGCATCTCTTTACGACTTGACAACAGAAATGATCAGACTGATGATTAACATTAAGGCATTTGGTGATGATCCTATGATTTACCAAGTCTTGGAGGAATTTTTGAGATCCAATGACACAAACTTGATAGCAGAGAAGGTGGCCGAGTTGTCTATGTGGTTAAACTCCACCGAAGCATCTGGGCTAGATCTGCTGAGTGAGGCTCTGTTCAGATCCTATGACATCGTAAGGCCTGTCTTGTCTGCCCTGGCCAAGATGAACACAGACATGCAAGCAACTGTAGAGCTCCTGGAAGACTTAGTAGGAAACTCCATTGCTATGTTTAGGCAGTTGGTAAGCACCGGTAATGTTCCAGACCCAATGGTCCAATATTTGAGTGACTCAGAAATGACAGACGGTTACCACACACATTTGGTCAGACGCAGACGTGATGCCTCATCAATGATGACAGACCCGATGAATGACTTCATAGACCTGTTCTACATTGACTACCCAACCATGTTCAAAGCTATGGCTGTCCCTCCTACAACACCAGAAATTATGGAAACAGCCCATGTGTTCTTTGCCAATCCCGATTTGAGCATTGTGATGAAGGGAGCTACAAGTGGCATGCAGTGGGGCTTGAATGCCTCTCAAGAAGAGACCGTTGATGCTGCACTTGGGGTACTCTCCTTCCTCACTCTCCCTGACGTCTTTGAAAAGTAAGTGTTATTTTCATGTCCTTCATTGCAACTCATCTGACTGAAAAGGATGTGTCTTGTGCATTATGTAGTGTGAGATCTATATTTGCTCTAGCTTCAAGAAACTTTCATTTTAGTTTGTTTGCCTTATAGTCAGCTATTTTAAAAGCCTCCATTTAACAAACAGTCCTCCCTATTTCCTGTAGGTCATCAATGGATCTCCTGAAGAATGCTGTGGATATGCTTCCTGATGCCTTACCATACTCCTCTGTGATTAAAAATTTCACCAGAGCACTAGCCAATGAATCTCAAGGTAACTCAAGAGTTCAGTTCTTTTTGACCCAGTCTGGACATTTATAGTCTTCTGTGTCCAAGAGGAGCATTATGCTGAGAAATGCACATTTATTAGTTAAACTAAAGTGACTTCACCTTACTGACTCCAGAGTGAATCTCCTTTTATCCATGCTTAGTCTAATTGTTGCCATGCTGTCAAGCTCACGCTGATGCTTCAGCTTGTGTTTACATACCTGCTGGGAAGGTATGTACATATAAGCAACAGTCTGCTATTAAACAATCACACAGCTTAGAGCAATGCCACCCTTTTCTCCAGCTTTTGTAGCGTTTGCGAGACCATAGGAAGACCAGAATATATTTTGCCAATGCTGTTGCTATTGTATACATGATTAAAGTATTGCAAAATTAATTCTGGAGATATGAGGAATAAGACTTCACACCAGCTTAGCTTGAGCTCCCAAAGAGCCCAAGGCCATATGGCCGTTCTCCAGCAGAAAGCCACTCAGCACCTTTTTAAATCTCATTAGCAAAGTAGAATTCAATCACTTATCCTGTCCGCCCTCGCTAAACGTCTCCCCTCGCACTCACACAAGTGGACATCTATGACCTCCTTTTAATTTGCTTCTGTGCTTGTGTGATAATGTTTTTAGTGCATAGAATCACTTTGTAAGCAGCAGCAGCTTCACTTCTCTGCAGCCCTACTCATATTTACTCACACACACACACACAGATGCACTCACGCACAGCCCACTGTTGTAATTGCAAAGGCCTCTAGGTGTTTAGCAGCCTGAGATTAAACATCAACATTGTCTAATTTTGGACTAATTAAATATTCTGTCATCATATCATGCTGCCTGAGGTGGTGCCTTTCTTAGGGCTTGTCAGATGCGTTTTAATGCACGACAGCATCTAGTACTGCTGGCCCTTCTGGCCCCATCAGTCTAGTACAGGGTTTCACTTTAAGCACATCATTTGCTGCTTGCTGCCTGATGACGATGCCCCGTAATGGTGCAAGTTGTAATGAAGCCCAGTGGGATGTCATGTTATTCTGTCACCTTACAGCCCTTACTCCCTAAGACTACAAACTCTAATAGCATCCCTCTCACTTTCATTTTCCCCTTCCCTTTCTCGCTTTCTCTCTCTCACTCACTGTTCACAGAGAACATGATGCTCGTGCAGCAGATCATCCGAACAGCTGGTCAGCTTTTCCAGATCCTCCCAACAGACCCACAGTTTAAAGAAAATCTAGACCTCCTGAGATTCCTGGTTTGTGACTTAATTACTCAGATTGCACACATTTATCATTAAAACAAAATGTAAAATAATAACTCACAACTTAAAATTACAGATGCTCGCTGCTTCAAAAAGCAAAACAAGTGTCTGGGTTCTTTCTTATAATTTAGAGATTAATCGTATATGAGAAATTGGTAACACCATTAAAAAGTTGTTACTATACTTGAGAATCCCAGGGTTTTATTCCTTTTACATTGTGGAAAATACTTGCATGCAATAGGTTGCAATGTGTGCTACCAATTAATAATTTTTATTTGCTTGGAAAACTTGGCATGCCAAATTTGTTCCTGCTGCACGTTCCATTAGCTAACCCTAGTTATGTGATAGCTTGTAATTCAAAACCTGGTTGAGAATCCTAATTACACTAACTAAAAGGTAATTATGAGGTAAGTCATAATTATACATGCTGTTGCATCCCCAAGATGAGGTGGAAGCAGTGTGTTTCCATGGAAAACACTGTGTGGGTTTTTATATATTTTACTAACAGATGATTTAATTAGAACTACTTAAAATGTATATCCTTTTGTTATTGCAGACTTCACACATATAGTCTCACTTGTGCTGTATATACCTATGAAAATATAGTTTTTAATTTGATTCTTTATTTAGCTGAAGCCTACTTTTCCAGAGAGACCTGTGCAAACTTGTTAAACTGCTGAGTTTAATAAGTAGCCACAGCATTGACATCAGTATTCCACAAAAATAACACTGAAACACTTTGAACAAGCCCTGTTTTTTTAAGGCTAATAGTGAAGCTATCTCAAACGAATATCACAGCAAAATGGGTAATATACATGCCTGTCCACCGTGTACATTTCACATTTGCCTCTCCAAAGTGTGAAATGCACATGTATGCAGAAGTTGCAGTAAAGCAGAGGGAGTTTTTTTTTCAAGCAAACATGAAAATAATCATAGGAAAGGGTTTAAACAGACATGAACACATTTTCATGTAAATACATATTAGCCATCTAGCTTAATCATTTCTGGTGATTAAGGACCCCGGAATGTACTTCATACATTCTTTTTCTCACAACCGAATATACACGCATGTGGAAGTTGGTAATGCAACTTTTGCATGTGGGTCCATTTATGCTTTCCCTCTCCAAAGCATGAAATGGACAAGGTGAAATGCTGTGTCCAAAAAGAACAAGTTCATTTTGTTGGATTAATTATAAATCCTCAAAATATGTAATTTTTAATTTCCCCACTGAGTAAAATAGTCCCACAAGAGACCAGTTGATCTGTCTTGCATATGTTTAATCTTTAGACAAACTCGTCATTGCACTTCATAATGTGACTGATTTCTTACAGGTGTGTATGTTAGAGGATACAGAGACTGTACACCTCCTGATGCAGAGCCTCAACATAGAGTCCGGTCAGCTTTGTAACACTTTCCTGCCCAGCCTAGAGGTCATAGTTGAGGGTCTGGTGATGAACACAACGTCTCTGGTTGATATCTTCTATCAAACTGTAATCGGGGACCCCAGGAGCTACAATGTCCACACAGACTGGTACAAAGATGTCATCATCCTTCTGTCAAAGTTTTTATTTCAACGGTTTTCCTAGCAGAGAGTAACACTTTCTTCAAAGAAAGCTGCTCTTGCAATTGACTAGAGATTTACCTATCATTTAATTTCCAAAATACGTTGTATCACTGAATTGTCCAAGCTCTGTTTGGATAGTATTGAGGTCTGGAAAATCATATATATATATATATATATATATATTTATTTTATTTTTTTTTTTCATTTATTGCTCAAAGTGGGTTTGTCTGTTTTCTGTTTGTGATAACAGGTCTGCTGTGCTGAGCCAAACTCTGGGCTTTAACATCAGCAGCGTGAGCTCTCTCAACATTAACAGCACTTCCTCAAGTGAGATATTTCTTTATGTTGCAATAGTTTAAGAATTTTGCACCTTAAAATTTTTTATATGGAAGAAGGAAAGTTTATATGTAAAATTATATAGCAATTTTGTCCTAAATTAGGCGTATTGTGACCGATAAGTATATTTCGAACTGTCAGAATTAAAAATGTAAACTTTTAGTCATGTATTATTATTTGTTTCTTCCACGTTGTAGATATTACACAAAATACTAATTTTAGCTCACCCTTCGCTCATTTCCATCTGATGCCCCCACTTTGTCTTTCCGTTGACCACTGTTCGTATTTGTTGCTCGTGTAAACATCAAACCCACCATTTCACTGAGTGTGACTGGCTGGAAAACAGTGCTATGTTTCTAAACATGTTTTTTTTTTAAATATATAAAAACATCTACCAGGAATTGTGAGGCTCCTGCATTGTTTAGACAGTGCCTGTGTTCCTCTGGATGTAGAGTTGGTTGTCTGCCAGTCAGAAATAGTTGGGGATCAACCCCTGGCTTCCCCAGTCTGTCAAAGGGTCCTTGGGCAAGATCCTCAAGCTGCTTATTGCTCAAGTTGCATGTGATTGTTAGTAAAATCGGCTTAAAGACATTCAGTAAAATCACCATATAAACGTATCCATGACATTCTGGGCCTTTCAGTATTTTAGATTAATTGTTTATAGATAAGCATATTTTTAGAGGTATATCAAATAATGTAAAATAAATTTTAATGAACAATTTGTAACTTTCAAAGTCTATTTGTAATTTTAAGTCTTAGAAAAATATACAGAAACAGCAGGAATCAACTGACAATATTTGATCTGTATTCACTTGACATTTTTTTCACAGGAGTGATGACATTTGGTGAGATGCTGAAGAATAAAACAGACTTTGTTCTGGACGTGCAGCAGTACATGGATTTGGATCCAGCAACTCTTGACCTCCTAATGAACAGCACGCTCCCTAACAACAATCTAGTGGTAAGCCAAAGACAGCTTGTGTCACTGTTCAGTAAATTTGAATACACACAACACTGAGTCTATAAAAAAAATCCAGAGTCGGTAAGACTGCTTCAAAATACCACAGCTTTAATATAGCTTTGCTTTTTACTTATTTTATATAGTACATTTACAACAAAGCTCAAAACAGGCTGTATCTTTAATGTTGCAGGGAACATTGCAAGCCTAATGAAAATTACTCAGCAACTGGTCACTGTATTTAGAAGGTTTCTCTCGAGCAGACGTACAGCAGAGCAGAATAAAAGGCTGCTTTCTTAATGTCTTTGACTGTGCACTGCAGATTATGTAAAAAAAAAAAAAAAACTACAAAGAAATCACTTAAATAGAGTTTAGCCAGCAGGAGGCAAAACATGCCTGTCTGCGCAATACATAGGTGAGTAAACTGACAAAATAGACTACTAAGTGGCTGCCAGTAACATTTGTGACTTGCTCATTCTTTGAATTGGAGCAAACTCATTTCCATGATTGTGAACATCTTTAGTGCGGTTTAAACATCTTTCAGGCTTTCACCTTCACGAAGCCTCATAGTATTTTTTCTCTATCCAAAACTCATGTTAATAAATATGCTAGACAGTGTCTTTTTTATTCATTTATGTTTACTAAATGGGACAGAACTCACACCCACTATGTTTCCAAATGCCTCACCAGTACAGGGATTTGAAAGTCGGCTGCCCACAGAGACCTCAGTTAGACAGTGTGGAAATGCAAATTTGTTATTGATGATATATATGTGCTATAAGGCCTGTATTTTTGTGCATGACATGCCTCCTTCCTTCTGCTCCCCTGTTGGTCATATAGGCTGGTTCTTTAACTCTCTTCATGTTTTTTGGAACAGATCCTGTCCTGGCTGTTGAACCTGCGTCACTGCCCCTCCACACCACTCGCAAACATGGAAGAGGCTGATCTGATGAATACCTTCTGCTCTCTGTCTGTTGAACAGTGGTACACATTGTCACTGCTGATGACTCAACATCTAAACATTGAACAAGTGTTATACAAAGTAAGGCTTTAAGTCTATTGTTAATAATTGTTATGTAAAAAACCCCAAACACACACACTCTCACGGACACACACACAAAAAAATGTGGGAATTCTGTCACGGCACATAAATCTGTCTTCAACAAAGAAATCATTTTTATTGGGCAGTCACAAAACATGTTTTTCCAGGGTGTGTTTGTTTGAGCAACGTGAGCCAGAAAAAATGCCTTTGTACAAGAAAATGTTTGTTTACTAGACAAACCCGTTTTTCCCCCAATGGCTGAAAACTCATCCAAGGCTCAACAAAGGTTAGGCCAGTAAAGGTTAAATGCAGCATTTTATCTGTTTGACCATGATAGGTCATTTTAGTTACTTACAAAATTTGTTTTATTTCATGTAATCTAATTTTTGATTGTGCCTTTTTCTCCTGATATAAAACTTGTTAAAGACGCACAACCTCGGCTTATATGAAACTTTTCCCTGTGGTTTTTGGTGACATGATAGTAGCTAATCACCGAAATGAGTTATTTGTTGGGTGTTATACTGTAGTGGTAGACCGATGTTTTCAAAACCCTGTAAAATATTAAAGACAAGAAAGGCGAAAAAGTGTTACAGTGATTAAAGTGTGTTTAAATGTTTTTTTCTTTCAGATGGTTTTGTCTGACGACATACAGACTGTGGTGGGAATCATGGTTTGGGTGGCTGAGGCTATAACAGACATGATGGACAAGATGCTTCCTGCCATTAACCAACTGCAAATCTACCTGAACAACATCAAAAACCTCAACCATTTTAGAACCAAGTGAGTTCTTTTAACTGCTCCACCTTTACTGCTCTTTATCAATAATATATTCATGTTTGTGAGATCACTCAACTTACACCTAGCCCAAGCAAACAATGTGAATGATTCAGTACTCTGCTGCATTCACAGTACTGAATCAGATAGTAAGTAACAGCATCATGCTTTTTTTTTAGCCACACCCAGTGAGGCAGCGGAGGTCCGCCACTTCCAGCGCAGGATCATTCGTTACCCTTTCTCGAGCGCTGTGCAGCAATGGTATCAAGGCTCTTTTTGGAATTTCCAAGCTGCCCCTCGTCTCAGAGTCGGACCCTTCCATTACAGACAACCCACAGAGGGAGGAGATGATTGAGAGGTTCAAGATACCACGGAATGCCAGTATGTTCTGAAGGGAACAGATTTTAAAATGGAACTCTGTCACCTCTGCATTCATGTATATTTGCTCTTGATTCACACAGTTCCATTACTAGTTTCTTTCTTTTTTTCTTGTAAATCAGCAAAAGTAGTTATGTAAGAGCCACAGTCAAAAGCAAACAAGTTTAAAAGAAGGATATCTCGATAAAGTGCACAACAAATGGAGAGCAATTCTAGCCAGTTGTTGAAAAGCTGTTATAAAATTTGGAGCTCCTGTGACTTTGCATTTTGGGCAAAAAAAGCCTCGTCCACTTTTGAATTCTGCATATCTGATCTGCTCCTCTTTTGTGTCTTTGTGTAGCTCCCTTCTGTATGAACATGTACCTGGACATGGTCAACACCACAGGAGGAGCTATTGCCTGGGCCTTCCTCAAGCCAATGCTGATGGGACAAATCCTGTACACACCTGATACACCCAGCACACGTGCCATAATAGAGAGGGTATACAATATATGCAATATAAAAGAACAAATGCATCTAAAGTCAGCTCTTGTGCTCCATGCACACAACAATAGACTGATGGATTGAGTTTAGTGGGAACCTTGCTGACTGATAGTATTGTGCTGCTTTGCTGTTTAAACTACTTATGTACTCACCTGCCAGCAGCTGCAAGATCATGGCTGGCCCTGTGTATAGTCATCTCCACTTTCTTTTCTGATCCGTTGACCTTGTTTTTCACTTCAAACATTTTAACTGGGGATTAGCGACTCCATGACCTTCACGAAGTTTATGTTCTAATCCTTCAAAATCCCTCATCTGAGGCCTTTTTTTTGCTAGAGTTATTATCACTGCTATTTCTAGATATTTTTTTATTTAGTTGATTTTAATTTTTTATTATTCATTCACCCCCAGCCACATGTAGCAAACAAGAAATATTAAAATTTGACAAGATACACACTTATTTGTAGGCATCACCATCTCCAGCTGTAGTTCTGTTTTGAGCAAGTTTGACTTTGTTTTTTTGTACACTGCCACCTTCACAGCTTCATACACATAACCAACTATTTTACATGTTCTTGTCTGTCCTATCACTGCTCAGGCCAATGCCACCTTGCAAGATTTTGCAAATGTAAGGCAATATTCAGAAGACTGGATAAAATCCTCCAAGTACCTCTTTACGTCTGCGAACAAACTCAAAAAGACTTTGCCAATGCTGCAGGTATGAAAACTCAAAACTGTCGTCCTTGTATCTGATTATTCTAGCTGGCTTGCTGTCATATGAAAATATAGAGATAAACTATGCAGTGGTCTTCAACAAGTTTCTGCAGCTGAATCTTGATGTCGTCTTTTCCACTCTTTCTCCCCTTCTGCAGAATTCCCTTGGCAATCCCTTTGTGAAGAACTTCATTCAGAGGCTGACAGGCATCAATGTAGACAGAATGCAGGAGACACTCAGCAGCTTCTGTAAGTGAGCATTTGAAGGTCTTACTTTTGTAAGCTGCATATACCACGTTTACCTTTACATTCCCATCTTGCTTATTACTGGTAAAATATCCACACTTCCATGGAATAGGTGAAAGATGAGACTTTACAGGAAGCATTAGATTTATTTCTGCATGGATTTCTTGGGCTGTTTCTTCTTGAGTCAGTCAGTTTTTCCCAGGTGTGACATTCACATACATGTACGCTTAATTTGATCACTTGTATTGTCAGACTGTGTCTATTTGAGTTATCATATAATAAGGCAGAGAATTGCCTGGAAGAGATAAATAGTTGCTTCTGCTGGCTGACATAAAAATTTTATTAATGTTAGCGCATTGTTACAGCCAATGTGATATAACCCACCACTTTGGTAATTACATGATACGAATAAATTATTCCACCTTTATTATCAAATGCACTCCACAATTACCACATTATTTCCGATCTGCAATGTAAAGTGGTGCCATTATTTTTAGGTGCACTCTATTGCCATCAAAGATAAAACTGCACCTGGAGTTTTAATCCTGTCACTAAACTTCTAAATCTCATTCTTTTCAAAGCTAACATGACACTGATGCTGGAGAAGAACAAAGAGATAGTGGATCACATCAACACCTTATCCACCTTGATGGTTGACATCTCTTCCTGTATCAAGTTTGACCGATACCGTGGCTTTGACTCTGCCGACGAGCTCAACAGTGCAGCGCAGGAACTTGCCAAAAACCGTGATCTCTATGGAAGTGAGTAAATGAGTTGAATCTCTGTGTGAAAGGATGAGATCTACCAGACTATGTCACGTGTATCTAGGACCAGCAGTGGTTTCTAATCTGCTTGAGTGAAAGTTAATTTCAGTTGATCTAAAGTTCCTTAACAGATGAAATTATGTGTATGAGAACACAACTGACCTAGAACAGTGTAATGCTGTAGAAAAGAACTGTGATATCACCTTAATAATAGGGGAAATTCCAATGATTCACCCATTAGGCTCAGAATAGCAAATGACTACAGCTCACTTTTACAGCCACTCAGGTTGTTATTGTGCCTTTCACGACCTTTTCTCAACTAGTTTCTGGGTTAGACACTAGTGTTTTCTCTAAAGGCTGTTGATAATGTATTAAGATGAGATAGATTACAAGGGATGTGACCCTGCAACTTTGTATTTAGGGTAATGAATTACGAAGTTAGTTGGGTAACCTAACAGTGAGGTTGTACAATCTGCCCTTCAGGTGTGATCTTCAAGCTTCCCAAAGATGCAGACTCATCCAGAAACAAGCGTGAGGCCACAACCTCTCTGCCTCCCGAAGTCAGCTACACTATCCGCATGCATATGGACAATGTAATGCGTACTGACAGAGCCCGGAACGGGTTTTTTGTCAAGGAGTCGTACATCTCAGCCAGACAGACAATGCGCTACAACCGGGGATTCATCTACCTACAGGAGAGCATCGACCGAGCTATCATTGAGACGCAGACGGGACAGAAAGCCAAAGAGACAGCCGTGCAGCTGCAGCCATTCCCCTATCCGTGCTATCACCGGGATGAGTGAGTTCATATTCACAGTAATATTCACAATTAAGACCAGAGTTATATAATACCTACCTATAAAGGAAACTCATCGTATACTCTTCAGATATATATATAGATATATATGTATGTATCTAGTTCAACATTTTTTTGGCATCAGTATGCCACATTTTGTCCAATAGATCATGCTCAAACCTAATATGTATGCTTGTGCTTCCCTTCAAGTGTGACATAAGATACTCCTGATATCTCTTATAAGAAGAATGAGCAGGCCACAAACTCTAGCAGGCTGCTTTGTGACCAGCCATAAGATGTAGTGATCCTTGCGTTTCCCTCATTCTGATTTATTACTCAGTTGCACAATTTCTGATATGATAGCTGTGAAATATGGATAGTGAATCTGTACAATTGCAAGCACTAAAAGCCTGTCTATCAGGCTCCAGATATGACTGGCAATAAAATAAAAATACAGTAGAAAGGCATTTATTTGTGTAAATAATACAAGGATCTGAAGATTCCTGGCAGAATCTGCAAACCACCCCAATGTTGCTCTTCCGCTATCTGTCAAGTCAGTGACTGAATGATAGGCGTTTTCTTCTGCTGCTGCTGACAATGATTGGATGTTTTCAAGGAATTTGATTGACAGTTGCCATCTCTGTATTCCCCAGGTACCTGGAGGCCATCTCTTTTGTCTTCCCTCTTATGCTGATGGTAGCCTGGGTGTTGTTTATTGCTGATTTCGTGAAGAAACTTGTGCACGAGAGAGAACTGAGGCTGCATGAGGTAATGTTTTTTTTCCCCTGAAAAGAAAAGTTTTGCTTTTCTTTCCAAAAAGTAATTAGTCACCCACAGTCGTTTGTAAATACAAATTATTTCTGGTAAACAGACAGCGTGATAAGTTAAAAAAAACAACTGAATTTTATTTTCTCGGCCATGTAATTCCTGATTTTGTTTTTTCACTTTCTAAACTTTCATTCCATATTTATTGACAGGCGCCATTGGCAAAATAGGCACAGGATCTGTTTTGACAGTTCCATAACTGTTTTTTTCTCTTCATGTTTTTCTTACAGTACATGAAAATGATGGGAGTCAACACACTCAGTCACTTCTTTGCCTGGTTCGTGGAGTGTTTTATCTACCTGCTGGTGACCATCATCATCATGACACTGGTGCTGAAGCACGGCAAGATCCTGCCCAACAGTGACAGTTTCCTCATTTTCCTGTACCTGTGTGACTATGGCTTGAGCATCTTAGCCTTCAGTTATCTTGTCAGCTCCTTCTTTGACAAAACCTACATCGCCGGCCTGAGTGGCAGCCTGCTTTACATCCTCTGCTTCTTCCCCTTCATCATCGTCACCGCACTGGAGGGCAGTCTAACGCTCATCCAGAAGAGTGCCTTGGTAAGGCTCCCGTGAACCTCATTTGTCATTATTAAAGAATATGAAACTCATTTGTATACTCTGGAATAATTTAAACACCAAGTAATGTAATTTGGTTTGCGAAGATAAATAATGTAGAAGAAGACATGGTGACGTTTAATTTCATTTGAAAATGTTGTTTATTCTATCCATCTTAGAACAACATTTTTTTTTGTTGTTGTTTTTTTACAAAATTAATGATTTTTTGTTTACATTGTCTCAAAATATGACACTCCTAATATGGGGATGTCTGCATAAACAGACACACACACACATATATATATGCACATGTACATGTGTGTGTATATATATTTTTGATGCTCCTTTTTCTGGTTTTGCATCCTGTTTGATTTCCCTCTGTCTTTTTTGACAGGGATTGTTTTCCCCGACCTGTTTTAGTTACGCCAGTCAATACATGTCTCGCTACGAGGCCCAAGGAGAAGGTACAAGCATGTAGACATCTGACTACCATCAAGATCTCTTTGATATGTGAGCTAAGTGAATCAGTGGAAGGCAGCATAAAACTTTCATTATGTTAACCTCTTTAGGAATTCAATGGAGCAACTCATACTCCTCGCCCATTGCTGGAGACACAGCCTCGTTCGGTTGGCTGTGCTGGCTGATGCTCATCGACTCTATCCTCTACTTCACCATTGGGGCTTACATTCGCACAGTGTTTCCAGGTAAATTGGGGCGCAAAAAATAAAAAAGAACAAATTTATTACCTCTTTCACTCAGCTATTGATGCTGATGTCCTGTGGCCATTTTAGTACCTCAGACATAGTTTGTCAAGCCGATCGTTATTATTTATTTATGTTTTAGAGTTTTTGTTTGCTAGTCTTTTTTGTCAGGTCAGCTGATATATACGCTGCATATAAAATATAGGTGTAGTCTGTTGATCAGAAAAGTAATGAGAAAAGGGGAAGAGTGCATTCTTCTTCATGGCCAGCAGGGGGCTGGTTGCATAGACGTCTATGGGAAAACAGCTCTCTCCTCCCTTGATGCATGAGTTTATGGTCTGGTTTGAAATCTTAATGAATACAGCATGATGTTCATTTTGTAAATTGTGGCGTCCATCTGTTTCCTAGTGTTTGATAGGTTGCTTCTGTATGAGTGTGCAGTTTCCCTGGCTTCCATAGTCAGATCCAAGCTTGCATGCTTGGTTTCAAAAAGATGGTGACAGCAAACATTTTCAGCTCAAGCCTTAAAAAGATAGCACTGTGCAACCAATGAATAACAGTGGCTGTGTCCATCTTTTATATACATCCTATTCTCAAAGAAAGTAATAGAATTAGAATAACACAGGTTAGAATTCACTTACAGGCGAATGTGTAAGTGTTGCCTTAAAATATCAAGTGAATTGTACATTAATCAGCTTCTAGTTGAAGCAAATGCATGTTGGTTTAGCTTGGTTTACTTTGTTTAGTAGTCCCAGCTTTAAATAGGTATGTAAATATAAATATATTGTGTATGTGAGATTTATTTGCAGTTATTTTACCCATTAGGAAAATATGGCATCCCTGCTCCGTGGTACTTCCCATTCAAACTCTCCTTCTGGGCTGACCTGTGCTGTGTTCGACCAAAGAAGAATACGGCCAAAGGACTTCTCTTCTCAAACATCATGCAGAATGACCAGCTTGCCTTCTCCAACAACAAGGGAAAAGGTGCGTAAAATTATAATGTGGCACACACAGGAACAAGGAATTCTTGCCTGCTGTTAGTTTAATTTACAGTTTGTCTTCTCTGTGTCTCTAACAGGAAAGAGCGCTCTTTCCACCAAGACTGGGGAAGACTTCTCAGAGCTCCCAGTTGGCGTTGCTCTCCATGGTCTCACCAAGACCTATGGTGACCAAGCGGCTATTCAAAACCTTAATGTTTCTTTCTATGAAGGCCACGTCACCTCACTGCTCGGTCACAATGGAGCTGGAAAGACTACCACCATGTAAGTGGGGCAGTTTTGTTCCTTTCCTCCCTGGCAGCAAAATGATCCAATTTAAAATGAGATTTTGTGCATCCCTTTAATCATTCCAAGGGTCTGATGCTGACAGGGAGATTGTTTTGTCCAAATCTGGCACAGCAAATGTACTGTGGTAGCTATTCGCCTGACGGGTCTTCATCAACTAGAGCACTTACATTTACATTTTAAATGCGACTCATTTTGCTGACGCTCTTATCAAGGGAAACATACAATGAGTGCAGTGGCAGAATGAGATTTAACACCACTGAAAAAACCAAAAACCAAGAAGGGATTTTATGCCCTATGATATTTTTGAGAACAATAAGTCATCATTTAAGAAGAAACTGCCAGGGAGAAAATATGAAAACTAGCAGATAGGACAAAAAGAAAAGGCATTTTCAGCTTTTCATGTGCCACCTAGTATATGAAAAGTCTTTTGAGCATGTTCTGTCATTTATAACTTGATCTGAGAAATAAAAATTGAATTTGTTTATTCATTTTTGTGAATTTTGTTAACAAATGCATGTATTCTTTGTGTAGGTCTCTTCTTACTGGGCTTTTTGCCCCGTCTTCGGGAACCATAGAGGTTTACGGTAGAGACATGCAGACAAACATTGAGAACGTTCGCAGGGAGCTTGGAGTCTGCATGCAGTATGACGTCCTGTTTGATCACATGACCACCAAGGAGCACCTGCTGCTGTATGGACAGATCAAGGCCCCACATTGGTCAGACAGAGAACTACATGAACAAGTCCGCACGTGAGTGACCAGAGCAGAAAGCTTGATATGCTCGGTGTATAAAAAGACGCTCTGTTTTAAGAATGATACCTTGATGATATATTTGACCTGTTACAAGCATTCTCTTTACAAGCTGCTTTATATGTACATCATTAAACTCTGTCCTTTGCTCAGTTAAAGGCATGGCCCTCAAATAAAAAGAAAATATGTGCAGAGGTTACGAGACTTTCATAAGAAATAATTGCCAGTGCTTCACAAGAGTGAAAGGTTATACAGGGGTAATTTGAAAATCAGTAATGGCTATATAGTGTATTTCCAAGTCTGCAGTAAGAAAAAAAAAAAAAAAAAAAAAAAATAACATCCCTGTTGTCTTTGAAACGCGCTCTTATTTTAGTGTTTTAGAGCTATCAAATATACCATGTGCTTCTGCAGGAAAACATGAGCAGAATACCATAAAACCATAAAAAGTTTTAAGTTGCTTCATGTGACTTTTTCTAGATGGTGAGCAGAATAGTAGTGAATTTAAAGGCAAGAAATGTACCTCTCTCCTGGTTTCAGGAAATCTCAAACCCCTGCTGAGTAACTGATAGAAGTGATGGAACTACAACCCACAAACTGGGTTATAATGCATTGAAAAAAAAAAGTTAACATGTGCTCCATCCTAAATGCTTTTCATCGACTTTGCTGCCAGGATCCTAGAGGACACGGGGATGTATGCTCACAGACACAAGCGGGTGGGCACCCTATCAGGCGGCATGAAGCGCAAGCTGTCAATCTCCATCGCCTTCATAGGGGGCTCTCGTGTGGTGGTTCTGGATGAACCCACTACAGGAGTCGATCCCTGCTCCAGGCGCAACATCTGGGACATTGTAATCCAGCACAAGAAAAGTAAGTCTGACAGGTACATTCAAACACTGAACACTGAAATAACATCCCCATGAAGTTGTTTCTATCACAGGAAATCTTAGACCTGCACATATGCAGCCTCAGTGGGCCAACTTTAGCTTGACTCGTCTGTATAAATCGCTGGTTTTTGTAGTTTTATTAATGCACATCCTCATTTCTCCTTCCTGGATGGTGACAAACGCCAGGTGCAGGGAAAATATCTCACTTGTCTGAGTTACACTGACTCACAGTTTGTTTTTGAATACAGTTTAAGGACTGGTTGATTGCTTTTAAAGCCCTTTAATACCCACCTGTGTACCCTTGCATTTTTATAACTCATATACCAAATTGTATATATATATTTTTAATTTGTTGTATTTGTCTATCCTTGTCTTTGAGGGAAACACCAGGTTTCCCTCAAAGACAGAAAGCCATACTCGTTTGAAGCACATTGTAGCTCTATTTTCTAACACAATATACGTATGTATGTAAGTGTGTAGCTCATATCTTTTTTAAATTACCCTTAAAGTACAATGTAAAATCTCTGTAGTACATAAAAAAATAATTGCACTGCATTTGTGCATTGTTAGTATTAAAAATGCACAGACAACTGAAAGTCTCACACTAGGGTTTTTCCTCTGAACACGCACCCTCCTATCTGTTTTCTAAGAAACACGGTGGGCAACAAGCTGTGAACCTGCAGGTTGCAGCTCACTGCAGGACTTTTCTCTGCTTTGTTTCATGAATGGACTTTAGTGAAGCATAATTTTAATATAAATGAAAAGGTATTTTTAGGCTCCCTTAGCAGATGTTTCTGGAAAATATCATGTAATTGGCGTCATCTCAGACGTTTGGGAGATTTTAGTGCCAGAAAAATCTGTTTCAAAATAAATCTTGCACATCTCTTGCTGTTTGTGTGCCTGTTTCTATGATGTGTTTGCATGATAGAGCTCGTGTTTGGATTTGTCTTTATAATGTCTGCTTTTTAGCTTGTTTATTTGGAGTTGCTGAAGCCATAAAAGTATGACAAAGCTTTACAGACTAGCTTAGTTGGTAAAAATAATCTTACAGATTTTTGTAATTTTCACTTCCATTTTACATTTGTGTAAGGTTTACCTGTTAAAGATGAGTGTAATATTTCATGACTAAATATTTTTATATGTGTGCCCTCTCAGACCGCACAATCATCATGTCCACCCACCACCTGGACGAAGCAGAAGTGCTGAGTGACCGCATCGCCTTCCTGGAGAAAGGAGGATTAAAATGCTGTGGATCCCCATTCTACTTGAAAGAAAAGCTAGGCCAAGGCTACAAACTCACCCTCACCAAAAAGGTAATCATCTAATCGCCATGTCAGTCGAAGCAATAAAGACTGCTTACAGCAGCTTTTTTCCACAACATGAAATTTTAATGAAAATCTACTTCCACTTATTTATTTTTTAGTGAAATATGCTTTCCCAGCAGACAACTGGTTCCAAAAATGAGAGAACAGCAGCTTACCTCTGATGCATTTTACTCAGAATGTTTCTTACCAGAGAGGCATCTTGCAAAGTAAATGGTCAGCAGGGGCGCAACATTTCACCAAAAGCTGGACTGTTTGTGTAAAATGAAACCCAGGGTTTTATCTTTTCCCGCATGACATGTTGCAATAGGTCAATTTGTATCAGATATATTAAAAAGGGCCACATGAACTGTGTTAAGACACACAGAAATGATGCCCTCTCATGGATAAATAACGATCTGATTTTGTATATTTTGATCAAACCTGAAGTTTCTGTCAGTATTCTGTACTTTAAGAAAAGTGCCTTCTATGATGATAGTCAGTCATGTCAGCAATCTAAAGCAGAAACCATCAGACAGTGTGAGGAAAAAAAGTGAGTTTTTCCAAGTTTATCTCAGCTTTGCTTAGTCATGTCATGTAAAAAATCCTGAAAAGCAGGAACAGTGTGTTATACGTTAGGTAGTGTGTTATAAGTAAGATTTGACTTTCTTCATCTTTTCTACTTGCAGGTGCAAAAAACAGAAGATAAACAGATTGACAGCGCTGAAGTTAAAGCCTTTGTCCAAGCCCATGTACCTGAAGCACGACTGAAAGAAGCCCAGGGCAATGATTTGGTCTACTCACTGCCACCCTTCAACTCATCCAACGCCTCTTCATACCGCTCTCTGCTTACCGCACTGGACTCCAATCTGGATGCTCTACAGTTGGGGGGCTATGGTATCTCTGACACCACACTAGAGGAGGTAAGCTCTCACACTGATGCCGAGGTACATTTAAAGGCCCCTTTGGTTAATATGATCCAAACTTTATCATACTAACATATCTGCCAGCATATCATAAACCATAAAATGTCAAAAATATCATATACAGATACTATATATTGTTTTTTATATATATTTGCAGGTGTTCCTCCAACTGACTCATGGACAGACAGAAGCTAAAGCTGAGGATGGCCTCCCATCTATATCAGAGACGGTTTCCGACACTATATCCATCGACAGCTTGTCTTTAGACGACAGTGACAGCAGCACAAGCTTCAGCGACAGGATCAGTGAGTTCACTGTTATTTTTTTTGTTGGTTTGTTTGTTTTTTGTTAACCAATGGCTGTCATCTTCTTTTGTAAAAAAAAAAGCTGCTAAACAGATACCTCTGACAAAAACAACAACAAAACAAAGAAACACTGATAAAAAGCAGTATATACTAGAACGTCAAGACAAGGCAAATTAAATGACAGAGGTTTTATAGTCAAAAAAGTTAAATTCTGTTAATATTCAACAGTAACTTTAATCATATAGAAGAAAACAAGAGACTGAAAATACACTACACAGAGAATAGATAATTTATAATCAACATAACATTTGTTCAGCATCACACACCTTTAGATCTCAGAGTTAACACTTGCCACTTCCAGCAGGCATGCATGTGTTAAAGTGAAATAAGAGATTACTATAAAAGCTTTGGTTACACTTTAAATATAAACACCACCAGCTCCAACAAGACAAATTCTCACAAATTAACTGGATTGATTTCTTAAAGGTGGCCACATATGGAACAATGGCTGTCAGAGTCTCTGCTTTTCAAGACATTTCGTTTTTACCCAAGCTCGTTATTTTAAATTTGACGTTTTCATACACAACCTAACATATTTTGCCAATACTCTGCTGAGCTTGTTCTACAACTTCTACAACTGGAGCAGTCTTCTTGATGGATTGCACTGTCATCTTTTGTGCCTGCATGGTACCCTTTAGCTTTACTGTCTTTAAAAGACAATGAAGGCTTCATAAAAGTACTAAGATAGCAAGTGAATTTGCCCTAAAATCATTCTCTCCTCGCTCTGTTCTCCTTTTCTGTGTTTCAGAACTTACCAGTTCATCCACAGTGACCGGCATGGCTCTGGCCTGGCAGCAAATGTCAGCTATCCTGATCAAGAGATTCCACCACAGCCGCAGAGACTGGAAGGGCCTGATTTCCCAAATCCTGCTTCCTGTTCTGTTTGTAGTGTTTGCTATGAGCCTGGGGTCTATCAAAAGCGACGTGCAGCACTATCCTGAGCTACAGCTCAGCCCTGCGCTCTACAAAATCGGACCAAGCTACTCCTTCTTCAGGTCAGTACCCGCAGAAAATACAGTTAAACCATAAAAAGTGACAAAACAGAAGTTAATTAGGCAAATAAGTATGCTTCTGTGGGGGAAAAATGTTTGAAATAGTTGAGAATATCTCAGGAAGTTATTTTTTGAGTAAGCAATAAATAAACACAGACAAGTGAAAATTCTACTGGAAAAGAGGAAAAGTAGTTTTATGATTTGCCAAAGTAGCAATATAAAACAAGCCCACACTTTTGGGCATTGTATCTGGGGAACCATATAAATCACATAAGCCACAGGGCTACAGACAAATATCATCATAACTGATGTTGATAATCACTTCCTGAACTGAATGGTTGATACACCACCTTACTCGACAGGTTCATTGGGGTCCTGCATCATTTGCAGGAGGCATGCCACACTTGTTATAAAAGGATTTTGATTTGATCCTGTAGTTTGTTGAAGGGCATGCAGACCTTAAAATGCGAGAGCACAAGAGACTATGTGAGGGTAAGAGATGTTTGAGATGAAGACGGCTACAATGTGAGATCAAAGGAAGAGAGATTAGGAGTGTCAGGAGATTGCAAGATGTCTTCATCCTCCCGATCTGCTGTTGTTTGATCAAGGGGATATGTAGCAAGAGAGAAAATGCTGAGGTGCCAAACTGTATCAGAGACCGTATGGATGCTCCTCCCATTCCTCTTTAGTTTGATATACAAAAAGGCTTGAAAAATGATAATTAATTATTCATCTCAGTAACAGTTGGTTTTTTTGCAGTGCAGAAGAAGGTTATAGGTAGTTTAGGGCTAGAGATGCTTCAGCGTTTCAACATTTTTGGAACACTGTGTTTTTTTAGTTTTTTCTGAGAGTGATGCAAATGTAATATGATTTTTATTTATGAGGCTACTTGTGTGCATTTTAAGGCAAGGAATGGTTTAAATAAAACAAATCCACTTAAATCTAAAGTGACAAGTCAAATGTCCTCATTCTTTCTCTATTTGCTCAGAGAAGCCATTCTAATGGTTACTAATGTAACCATTAGAATATCTTAGTTAGTAGTTAAATGCTGTTGATCCTTGGCCCCCAAATCATCACATAAATTAAGTAAAATCTGGCTGGCTGGCTATCAGCTGTATCAGTCTGCTGAGTGAATCCTCATGAAATAGCCTTTTGTGTCTGTTACATCCTCTTATTGTAACATATCTGGTGTTCCTGAGTCAAGGCTAACTCTTTTCTGATTCTACAGCAACCAGAATCCCAACTCGCAGCGTCTGGCAGACACCATGATGTCATTCCCTGGGATGGACACCACCTGCCTTGACAAGCCTGATAACCTGTAAGTAATTATACTACTAATGGCATTTTGTTTGTTTGTTTTTATCAGTGACATGCTGATTCCTGTACTGGCTTTCTCTATGTATTTAAGCCTTTGTCAAATGTACAGCGTTTTTATATTTCACTTCATCCAAGTCTCTTTCCATCTTTATTTTACAAGAGTTTCCTCTCTGCAATTCCTGTCGCTGTCTCTGGTCTCTCTCCTGTCCCTCCACTCTTCATTTCTCTGCTGCTCTGCTCAGTGTATGTGGCTGAAAGCCTGCAGCAGGACTCTGCGATGTGAGAGCATCATCTGTATTCCATAAACACCCCGTGTTTATAGGGAAGATTTTCCCCTTGCAGGCACTCAAATCAATGTTGGCACTCATGAACCAGACCTCAGAGGCATTTTAAAATTCTCAGCCAAATAAAAAAAGATAGTGAGAGAAAGAGAAGGGACAGAGAGAGAGAGAGAGAGACCCTGTCATGAAAAAAGAGCCTGCATGTCTGCTCATCATGTCCAGTAATTACAGCAGGACAATGGCTGATTACTGTATTTACATTTTTTTTACATATATAGAAAATATATTGCATCATCCTCTGATTATGATCATTGTTACTTGGTGTTAGAAATCTAAAGTAACAGGTGTGTATGCAAATAATATTGCCACAACCTGTTTTTGATCTGCACAGAGCGTCCCTGAAAGCATTTGGCAGAGAGCAAAATGCGTGGGAGTTGAACATCAGCCCACACAAACAGAAATTTCACACAATATGATATTACAGCACACATTAACAGCTTTGAAAACTGTTATCAAAGGAAAGATTTAGATCCTGATCTCACAAAAATCATGTAAGCCTACAGCTACTTCATAAATGGTTTTAGATTTTACAGTTTTCTTTCTTTTAGCGGGTCATCATATCTCCTCACTTTCAAAATATTTTCTGGGGTGTGTCTAGGGAGAGTGTTGTGGATTGTACCACTCACTGCAAACTCACTTCATTTCACTTGGTGAAACTTTTTTTTCCCTCTTTTTCAGCGACTGCACAAGAAACACAAACAAGTGGAGCTCCAGTGGAAACAGCTCGAAAGGATTCAGCATCTGCAAATGCACTCAGAAAGAACAGGTGAGACTAGGTCACCGAGAACAGTGCGATTGAGTGATTCTCTGTGTTCTCACTTCTGTGTGTGTGTGTGTGTGTGTGTGTGTGTGTGTGGCACATAAACGTGTTTCCTGTGCTCACATTTTTTTGAAAAAGGGAAGATATTTATTTATCTTTTCTTTGCACTGCAGATTTGCGACAAAGACAACTACCAGCCCCCCCATACGGAGATCCCCTCATCTCAGATTGTTTATGATCTGAATGGCATCAATGTGGAGAACTACCTAGTTTCTACAGCCAATGACTTCATAAGGAACAGGTGACTGGAGCTTATGTATCCATGTGGTTAATGAAGCCACAGTGAGACTTTTATACATGCCTCACTGATAATTTACTGTACTGTGTGGTGCAATCAAAGTATTCTCTGATTAAATGAGCCGAATTAAGCATTGTTCAAGTACATTCAAATTTCAGCATACTGTGGCATATTGCTCACAATTTTAAATCATATTTCATAACATTACATCATTAAAATGAGCTAACATAGTTAGGAATAGTTTGCAAATCTTTTCATTCATTTCATTTTTTTATTAATTCAGAGGAGACGATTGACCTAAATGAAATTCCGGAATTCTGCAAGCAGTCTCTGAAATAAAGTTTGTTAGTCATCTGGGAGGCTTTAAATGGTCTTCACAGTATTCAGTTGCATGGAATGACTGGTGTTTTACCAAAGAAAGATGTGCAGAAATCTAATTAATTATGAAAAATAGTTAGTAAGTGCCTAAAGGCATAGTTTTCCTGGTTTCTCAGCTTGACACAAATTGGTTTCTAGCACCTTGTTGATAATGGTAATCATACTTATAATTTGGGCTTGGGTGCTTTTACCCTGAAATGGTTCTCTCATCTGCATATGTTGAAAATTTACTCTTGATTAAAAGCAAAACAACCAAATGAAAATCACAGTGTTTTACATCGAGTTTCTCAGCATCAAGCAAAGCTCCTTGTTTTAGTCAGTATTTTGTTTTTCCAGGTACGGTGGTTTTGCTTTTGGCATGCCACTCCCAGCGGACTTAAAAATGGACATCACAGCTGTGCCGGAAAACCGTACGCTGTCTAAGGTAACGATGCTTCCCTGCCCCTTTTCTCATTATCAGATTAACTGCCGTACTGATTAGTTGTCAAGAGTTAAAACCTGATGTCTTAACCAAACGTGTTTACTCACCATCATTGTCATCATAAATATGCTTTACTGCAGGAATTGTGCCAGTGTAGATGAAGACGTCTGCCTTCTTTGTGTTAATAAAGTGTTTTTGTTGTTTTAATATATAGTATACCTACATTTCCTGATCTCTAGTATTGTGAATGATGTTTGTTTTTATGCATGTCTGTGTTTTTGCTTGTGTGCATGAGTGTAGGTCTGGTTCAACCCGGAGGGTCACCACACAATGCCAGCATACTTAAACAGCCTCAACAACTTCATCCTACGCGCCAATCTGCCAGCAGACAAGGATCCACGCAAATATGGTAAGCTAGAATTGGTGAAGAAAAAAAAAGTAAAAGTCTTAGTAAAGATGTTTGAGATGTCACTTCAGCTGATGGGGGATTCTGTACAAACAAATGCATTAATAGCAGACATCAGTTTTATCTAACTTTTGGAATACTGAAATGGATTTTGGCCACAGCTTACTCTTATTTGTAATGTGATTAAAGTGAGTTTTAGAAAATGTACCGTATATGTATGTTATGTTTGTGGTATTTTATTTTATGCCTTCAGGCACAAAATACTGGTAAACAAAGATAGGGTAAGGCAGAGATTGAAAAAGACATGACTGCACAGGAGAGAGGCACATCAGTATTAGGAAGCTGCCCCTCACTGATAGCCCGGTGCATTTTTTATACTACACGTACAGTAAAGAAAGCTGTAAACAGCGTGTTTACTCATGGTTCATTTCACTGGATTAAAGCCAGGGGGTGCTGTGTGTCCTTACGCTCACATCACTATGCATGGTGAATACTGATGAGTGCCACTCACTGGGGAGATCTGCTAAAGAGAAACGAGGCTGGCCCACGTTTTCAGTACTGTTTCAGCTTCTGTGTATTATCCTGACCATCTGCCTGCAGGCAGGAGTACACAGTCATGCACTCATACACAAATGCATATATAGAATTGCTCATAAAAACATGTATGAATAGCAGAACGGGCACACACACACATATTTATTCCCCAGTGGATGATAAAAGTGCTTGAGGGTAAAGTGTAACCATTTAAATGTTACCTGCAAACTCAAAGCGGTGGCAGGGGTTGTCTGGGGTGGAGATCCAGGGAGATTACTTTTCAAGGTGACTGCCTTATCTGTCAAAAATTATGTCCTAACCTTTGCATTGTGTACAGCACTTTAATTTTGGAGGTGGGCCCCACTGGATGTTTGCATCAAACAGATTTTTTTATCCCAGTCTTGCAGGATTTTTGACTACAAATTACCCACTGGTGCATTTGTACAATAACACTACTGTCCAGATCACTCCTACCTGCAACTGTGTTGTTTATTTCAGAAAGCATTGATTTTCTCACCTGTCTAATAGTCCACCTTTAGAAGATGTGAATTGAAAACACATGCTCAGCTTGAGTCTGTTAGAACTAAACATAGTATAGATAATCAATTTCTTTAGTTTAGCCAGTTGAACTACACGTCAGTCAAAATAAAGCACGAATATTTGCTTTTTAGGTTTTGGGCAAAATTGGCTTTTTAGGCGCAAATGGCTCAGGTTCTCTAAAATGGGGGTATTTGCTGATTTTCAGACTACTATGACAACATAAATAATATCTGTGGGTTAACTATACTTATTATTATAACTCTTGCTAATTATCGTTGCAAATACACAAACCAGGTATGGGAACATTTGAATTCAGTGCAGTTGTCTTGTAGTATCAGTAATTACAGATGTTTTAGGCAGTGGTACTAATCAATTTCATCAAAGTTGTCTTGAGTAATGCTAATCCTGCAGCCTGCTTTGGGGCTTCTGTGCTGTAGGTGAACTCACACTCCTATTTCAGGAAATGCAAAGTATGTAGGGCTACAGTTCATGTCTCTGAGCATCTCGAAGACCCAGAAAAATGATAAAGAAAATTCGATTTCCTTTGCGCGCACTGGCAAATGAAATCATCTTCCGCTATATTTTTCAATTGACTGTGTCCTAGGCTAAGAGAATATCATTGCTCATTTGCTTCCTGTGCTGAAAAATAGCTTGCATGCTGTTGTTTTTCTTTTGCTAACACAGTACTCTGTTTCTTTCTGTTACAGCCATTTCAGTTTACAGCCAACCCTATTTTGGACGGGCGGATGATGAAGATGTAGTGTAAGGGTCATGCTTAAAATTCTTTTGCTGAATTGACTGATCGTGCATTACTAGACAAATAATCTTAGAAAAATAGATCTGTATTTGCATCTTAATCTGTGAAAATATTCCCCAATTAATCATGTGTTTATGTTTATGTTTGGGTTTTTTTTTTTTTTAAATCTAATTCAAGGTGGATTCAGGGCAAGGATGTACATGACAGCATTATTTATACATATTTGATTTTCTAAATGGATTTCCCTAAGCTTACAGTATTGATCAGAGTCCCAATTTAATGAAAGTTTTGGAATGAATATTTCGGTAAAGGTGGAAAAGAGATTTAGTTTAAATGGATGTGTGCACATGTTCCAGAGGATCAAATCAAATACATCATTTTGAGAGTGGATTGGACTGACCTTGTGGCCTCATGAAGGTCTGTCCTCTCTAGAGCCTTATTACTACTAAGCATCTTACTGGCAATTTTAGAGTTATTGGTCAGTTTTTCCACATATGTCATATTTATGTTCAGTGTCTGTGTAAAACTTTAATAGGTGTAGTCTGCTGAGATGCTGTAGCAGCTGAATGGGTGATATTAGGCTTCCTTACTAGATGTATTGATTTGCCCTGAGCTGTGTTAAAGATACAGCAGACTTATTACTCTAAATGTCTTGATTCTCACAATATAGTAGCTTTGCCCATGAGAGAAAATCTAAGGCTATGCTGGCTGTCTTGATAACAAGCCTGCTCTGTAGCTGTCGCTCCTGGCTATCCTCTGTAGTTAGTGCTGCCCTGAAACGCCCACCACATGTCCCTCTCTGTTGTTCTCACTCCTTCCCACTCGGACACTCTGCCAGCTTCATCTTCATCCTCTTTTCAGCTTCGTGCAGTTCATTGTGTTTAGTTTGAGGTGTTGTGCCCCAGCCAGAGGGGAGTGGTAAAAGTAGTTCAGTTGCATGTAGGGTAGGCGAGAGAGCACTGGAGACGAACAGGTACTGGCTTGGCATCAAGAAAGTTTAAATGAACACGCTGGGTAGAAGACAAACTGAGGGGATCAAAGCTTCAACTGGATTTCTGGGGTCTAATCTGGACAATAGGCTCTGCAGTCTCACAGCAACACCCTTGGCTTGCTGACTGTACAGCAACAGCAGTGTGAAGTTGTTCTCTGCGTGAAGTGATCTGTTTCTCTTGCTGTTATCTTGTCAAAGATTTTTTTTCACAAAGCTGTTTGTTATTAATGGGATTCCATTCATTGTGAGGTTCCTCAGTAGTTCAAATGAGTCACGTCCCAGTAAGGAATAATATGATAATTCTGGTTAAAATGAGCTCGTATTTTCAGAAAATACATACACCTGGTTGAACGCCAGTTTATATTCACTCTTCTGCACTCTTTGTTGTTGTTATTGTAGTAGTTTTAATTCAAAAGAACAGAACAAAAGAAATTAAAAAAAAAACGCCACACAATACATGGCCCAGTAACATGATAAGTGCATTATTCATGATAACTCAATGGTTAATGGTATTTAATCACATAACCTGGATGATCTTTTCTTCACAGTGTCCAGGGATTGCTCCACCTCCTTGTGGCTATGTGCGTGCTCACAGGCTTCTCAATTACAACAGCCAGTTTTGCCATCTATGAGGTCACTGAGCACCAAAAAGGGTCCAAGAGGCTTCAGCACATCGCTGGCATCAGCGAGTCCTTCTACTGGATTGTAAACTTCATCTATGACATGGTAACGTCATATTTCGTAAATTGGTTACAATATTGAAAACCATGTGTTCAACTTAATTTCATCCATATATCTTTTTTAAAAGTTATTAAATGAAGTGACTTTCTGTTGCTTCATCGTGCCCCACCTTTTTCCATAGGTCATCTATTTGGTCCCTGTAGCTGCGACCGTTGCTGTGATTGCTGCCTTCCAGATACCAGCATTTACAGAACGCCAAAATTTGGGTGCCGTCACTCTCCTCCTGGTGCTCTTTGGGTCAGTAACTTTGAAAAAAGTAGATTCACTAATTGTAGTCACATTGTAGTTGTACTGGAGTGTATATTGTTGACAAAAATGTATTTGATTATGAACCAGTCCTTCATGTGGGTGAAAATTTTGGAAGACAATCTTTTAGAGATTGTTCTCTCTATAGTAGCTATACTACTGGATTGCTTTCCATTATGAAAGCAAACATTTATTTTATTTTAACTTAATTTGGGTATCATTCTGTCATATAATATTATAATACTTACTAATGGCTAAGGTCAGAGAACATGGCAATGTCACAAAATATAGATGCAACACAATAGCAACGTAGCCATTAGACAAGCAGTCAGATTGAAAGGTTTAGTGCAGGTAATCTTTGCTACCACTTCATAAAGAGGTAAATTAAAGAGACTGCTAATGGCCTAAATGTTCACTAGGATAATGGTCTGTACTGTAATGACTGCTTATGACACTTTTAGTTGCAATATACAGTACTGTGCAGGAAAGAATGCTTTCAAAAATGGAAGTTTAATAATCATTTATTTTCATCAATCAACAAAATGCAGTGAATGAACAAAAGAGAAATCTAAATCAAATCAATATTTGGTGTGACTGCCCTTTGCCTTCAAAACATCATCAATTCTTCTAGGTACACTTGCACACAGTTTTTGAAGGAACTCGGCTGGTTGGTTGTTCCAAACATCTTGGAGGACTAAACACAGATCTTCTGTGGATGTAGGCGTCCTCACATCTTTCTGTATCTTCATGTAATCCCAGACACATTTGATGATGTTGAGATCAGAGCACTGTGGGGGCCATACCATCACTTCCAGTACTTGTTCTTCTTTGTGCTGAAGATAGTTCTTAATGATTTCTTAATGGGGTCATCATCCTGCTGCAGGATACATTTGGGGCCAGTAAACAATCATTTATATTTCGGAAAACATTCTTTGTTTCGAGCATTTTTTCACACCTGCCTCAAATTTTTGCACAGTACTGTAACTATTTTTTACTTACCTCTGAGTTTATTTTCAACCTGAACCACACTGAATGATGGACATGTTTATAAAAAATGTTTTAAGGGAACTGCATCAAATCTGTCATAGAGATGGTGAATGTGTTGTTCTGGCTGTTGCCCTGCTGAGACAACAGCAGGAAGTGTGTGAAGTTTCCAGAAGCATCTGCACTGCTCAAAACCAAACCCATTCATTGAATGGTGCTTTATGCTTGCAGCAGGCCCATCACCCTCAACATGAACCCAGCTCATCCAAGGAGCCAAACAGGGAAAATACTGATTCATTCAAATGGACAATACATTTCTTGCAGAGGACTTTCCAAAGTCAAGCAATCATTGAAAGGTTTATACATTTTCAAAAGCCTATCTCCACACATGCACTGCAATGCTGTGCCAGTAGGTTGGATTTACAGTGCAGAGCATAAGGACGAGCAAACGCTGCAAAAAATTTTATTGTGAATTTCTTGCTAAGACAGATGGCAGTAGGACTGCAATGCTGATGGAAAAATCACTGCCAACATGTTTATCCCATTCAAGGCAAAGACACTAGAGAGGGAGAAAGGGAGGAATCAGGAAGCAACAGGGCTTATGGCAATAACAGAATGACTTAGTATGAGATAGAGGTTAGCTATAATCTCGAAATACCAAGGTTTCAATTCAGTCTGACAAAGAGATTTGGGGATGGTATCAAAACCACTGATGTGTCATGTTTCGCCTCATCTGAATTACTGGGATTATTTACATCAATCCCCGAGCTGCTGCTGAGGTTTACACTCTTGTGTTTGCCGTTGTTGTTTGGAGGCCTCGCCCTGAGCCCTAGATTTTAGAAGGCCAAGTCAGCACTCTGCTTCTCATTTATCAGACAGATGTCTCCTTCCCAAGCAATGAGTAATCACAGTGCTCCATCTGTCAGGCTGCACCCACCTGGTCTGGTGTTCAGCCTTCTTGCTTCTGTTCCTTGTCATGACTTGGCACCCACACTTGCCTACCAAGCACCTTTTTTGGGCAAAGCATGCAGATGCTTTGTCTCTGTCTGGCTCTATCTGTTTGTGTCTGTCTCTTTCATTTCCCACCCTACTTTTTTTTTTTCATTTCTTTCTCCCCTCCTTCTCTTCCTCTCTGTATTGCTGACCCAGACTTAACAATCAAATGGACAAACAGATTATGCGAGGGAAAAGAGAGAACAAAAAAAGAAAGGTCTTTTTTCCACCTTGACAATATAGGGAGAAGTAATTTATCTTCCTCTATTTTGGCTTCATGACTGAATGTTTACCCTCCTTGTAGCGTGGTATATTCCACCTTCTTTTTTCAGTATTCTTTGCTGGCTTCTTTTTCTTAAGGCTCATAGCTACTCTGTCTGGCTCTCTTCACACCAGCCTATATTTTAGAAGGTGCATTTGTAAGCAAGACTGCACAATTTCACTATTAATTTTATATTATAACCTTCTGACTGTTTTTCTGTATTTCAAACCAACCCAACCACATTACCGCAGCTTTGCAGTGCATCTGTGGAGTTATTTTTTGCTGATACCAAGTTTAAAATGTGATTATTCTGTCACCTCAGGTTTTCCACCTTCCCATGGATGTATCTGTTTGCCGGGATCTTCAGGGATGCAGAGATGGCCTTTATCAGCTACGTGTGCATCAACCTCTTCATCAGTGTCAACACCATCTTGACCACCTGCATCCTCTACTTTCTGGGTCAAATATCAATGCACAATCCTGAGGTAAGATTAACTGTAAGAATCAGGGGAAACTTAGAAAACATGCCTTGCTTGTCCATTGACAGGAAAGTGAAAAATTCAAGATGAGCTCAGTTAAACTCAGTTTCACATCCTCAGATCTTTCTCTCAGCTTCTTCTAAATGTCCCCTCTTCTGTCCTTCTCTCCTGTAGGCAATCCAGGAAATCTTCCAGAAGCTGAGCTACGCCTTCCTCATCTTCCCCCAGTTCAGCTTTGGGAACGGACTGATGGAACTGGCCAGAGGTGACATAGAGGTCCAGATTCTCAGTGGCTATGGAGTCGATGCCTACAAGAACCCATTCTCCACAGAAGGTCTGGGATGGATGTTCATCTCCTCCATCATCCAGGGCCTGGTCTTCTTCACGCTGCGCCTCTTGATCAACAAATCTCTAATGCGCAAAGTCAGGTGAGAAACACAGACGTCAGAGCTGGTAATATAAAGGAGAATATACATTCACAGAATCTTTAACTGAGATCAGTTTCAGTTGCTTTCTTTAAAGGTAGGATGGACTTGCAAATGCACAAGATGTGTTTTCTGCTAACACTGATAAAGCAGTCTTCTTGTAGCCAAAAATCTGAAAATGAGATGTGATAAATGCAGATAATATGCAATGGGGTGGTTAAATATGCAACAGAGCAATGTTAAGTAATTAGAGAAGACAATCGCAAGTAAAATTTGATATTTTTTTTTAATTCTAAGTGGGCCAAGATTTTGTTGATTTGATTTGATTTTTTTTTTGTGGCAGGGATGGAGGGGGGGATAAAGCATTTATATTAACTTGAATGCCTTGCACTTATTTAAAAACAAAACAACAATCTTTCTGTATTGTAGGCGTCTAATTTGCTACATCAAGACTGTGCCCCAGGCGGCTTATGATGATGATCAGGATGAGGATGTGGTGTCTGAGCATCTCAGAGTGGCCAGTGGAGCAGCCAGCTCAGACATACTGCAAGTCAACCGGCTCACAAAGATCTATCAACACCTCAGTAAGAAGGTCCACGCTGTCAAGAATCTGTCTGTGGGCATTCCTGCAGGAGAGGTAAGCCTCAGAGACAGGAGCACAGAATACTAATATAGTAAAGCTGTTCTAAGGCAAGAGGATAGCAAAATGGGGGGTATTGTGTAATAATGACTAATCTCTTATGGCAGCAGCATAACTAAATAATTACCCAGAAATCACACAGCCTGTTTTGTTATTTCTGAAGAGCTGTATGGTGGTACTAGTCGCTGTGTGCAATGGACTCGTCAAAAATTGGAATTAATTTAAAATACCAACAGCCTACTGTTATTAACACAGCAGAGGATTTGGAGCCACTGTTGGCGGCTATAACAAGGTTGTACAACATTGTACATTTTAATATGGACTAAAAAGACAGCCCAGCATTTTCATATTCTTCTGCAGCCAGTAAAAAGTGATCATTTTAAGCTGTCATTTTAATTTACTCTCAAAGCCTTTATTTTACTTTGACCAACTTCAGTCCAGTCTTTGATCCGAGTCATTTTTATTCTATTACTTCAGATGTCTGGTTGTATGAAAAAGCTTTCTTTGGACACACTTCTTTTTTTACACAGTTTTGCAGCACTAAATACTGACCTAAAGATCTAGCTAATCTTTAAAAAACCCATCTTTACGTCACAGTACTGCATAATAGCAAAATGCTTGAAGTTACTAAGAAACTAGTGTTTATTTTTAGTGCTTTGGCTTGCTGGGAGTGAACGGAGCAGGAAAAACTACCACCTTCAAGATGCTGACTGGAGACGTTAGCCCCACTGATGGCACTGCACAGATCAAGGACTGGGATGGGTAAGCTTTACTTGAATATATTTACTCATTTAACATGCGAATGTGGCCTAGTGCATGTTTGTATTTAATCTGTTTTTCTTTATTACCCCCTTCTTCCACCACTGTGATAACCTATCACAGAATTAACTTAGTGGGAATATTTGTGTTTTTATGACCACTCTTGCATCTTAGCTGAACACTAAAATGATGCAGAGGTGTCAGGATAAGTATGTACACATTCCAGCAAAATAAAGATGACTTATAGAATTAAACATTTACAAGAAAGAATTTCATTTTATTGGTACAGGTGCATAGGTAATCCCAAAATTTAATTACGTAATGCAATCATTCACATATGAGGGATGTTATTAGTTTTTATTGGGGAAAATTTGAATATGATAGTTTTGGGATTTAGAAACTAGCAATTTTATCTTAAAGATGTATCTGAAGAGCTTTCATACAAGTAGCAATGTACAGTCGTGCTGTGTTGTCAGTATATAAAGTGGATATTAGCAAGCTAGATAGCACCCCACAGACAGCAGATCCTCTGAAACACCTTACATGCCTACCTGTCCCACATCATGTGGTGAATGCTGCTTAAGAAAATCTTTCTTTGTGTGTGTGTGTTTTTCCCCCCAGACGTTTGGTAGACATCATGGAGTGCCGGAAACAGGGAATTAACATCGGCTACTGTCCTCAAGTGGATGCACTGGATGATTTGCTCACTGGAGAAGAGCACTTGTACTTCTACGCTCGCATACGTGGTGTCTCAAAGTGGGAGACAGAAAGGGTAAGAAAGAGCTGCAGACTCAGTGCTGCCTATTGTCACTTTGCCAAGTGACAATAGCATTCAAAAAGTGACACAGGATCTGATATAAATTCAAAGGTGCACTTCCAGCGCAGGACTAGTAGCTGATGCTGCTCCTATGCATACTGAATCAGAAAGTGTGCAGCGATGAATGATGTGTGATGAAAGCTGTAGAATCTGTAGCGAAATGAAAAAGCTTTTGTTGTCAGCTTGTGCAGTCCAAACTTCAGAACTGAGCTGATGTAGTATGCATTACTGCGGACAAATTTATATTTAAATTCTGCTTTTATGACAGGAGAATCTTGTTTGACATGCCACTTAAGCCTCAATCTTCTCATTTATCATTCCTGAGAACTAATCAATCTTGCTTCTGTGGTGATTGCTGAGTGTGTCTGCCTGTTAGAGGACTCTGCAGAGCAACCAATCAGCACGTGATGTGTGCTGATTTTTAATATCAATATATCATCAATATTTCTTTTTTGAAAGACAGAGAAGAACAAAAATAAGCAGCTCTTAGGAGTGTGAGAAATTGTGGAAAATATCATGACAAGCTGTAAGCGCTGTCTGCTTTTTTCTCTCTCTCTGCACCATTTTGAGGTCAGAATGAAGAACAACAAAAACATTGTCTCTGACAGTCTCAGGCATTTTACCAACAGAATTGAGCACGCACATTACCAAGTGTGCTGCACATAGATACACATGCTTACACAGACAGTAAAGCACAGAAATGGATCTGTCTGACACTAATCACCCTCACTGCTGTTGTTACAGCCCCTCCTCTCCGGTCGGTATACTGACAACAATGGTTATAATGGCAACTGCAGCAGCATCAGGCTAATTCTCAAAGCTGAGGTTATATATAGAGTTCCTCTTATGCTGTCTCCTACTGACAGTCCCCTAGCTGTGCATAATGAGACAGGCCTTAATGGGGTCATTTTGCATTGACATGGTTTTGTTGGCTTAATGAGCTGTAACATCAAAGGTGATAGAAAGCGGCTTTTATGAGAGAACATAAAAACATCATATTTTGATTTGAACCTGCTGCATGAGGAATAGTCTATGTTACCAGTCTTTATCATTCACATATACAAAATACTGTGTATTTGTCTAGTATGAAACTTTTAAAAACAGTGAATGGTAATGAAAACTCTAGACAAAAGGCGAATTGTCTTACAGAGAAACAGCAGAGACTCTAAGTGAAGGTATCTATTGCATTAACTTGCTTCATCGATCTGGTTTCCAAATTTGCCAACTAATGGGAAAAAGACTAAAGCCTACCAATGGGAAATCACTTTAAGCTATTTGAAAATGTAGTTGTATTTACAGCACACTATTTTATTTGATTAACAGGGAAGCCTTGAAGAGTTTTAAGTGACTGAAATGTTTATAAGTCATTAAGGGTTTTTGATCCCTGCTGGGTTTAACACAGAGGATCAACTGCCATGCACCAAATGGATTATACTGCATCAGCTTCTGCAGCCCCGGGACTGCATAGAGTTTAGATAGAATAAAGTCACAGAGTAAAGTCATCACTGCTGTACAAACAGAATTAAATATTCATGGAAGTGGAATAGATAGATACCTTAGTTATTTGTTGTGTGGCTGTACTGGGCGAAATGGGAGAAAGCAGTTACACGCATAACATGAATATAAAATTGGCAGTAAGAAACAGAATCACCCTTTAGCCTTTATCATGTAAATCTATATTTTCCTATTGTGAAAACAAGTATGTGTAGTTATATATTGGATCTCCACTGAGGGTCTCCAGTTGAGTTCTTTGCATTATCTTAGAGTCTCTACCTTACAATAGAAAGCGTCTTGAAGTGACTGCAGTTGTGATTTGGCTGTTAAGGGACAGCATCTGTTTGAAGCTTTATCATGTGGATGAAGCTAGGAACAGCATGGTAGTCTATAACACTGTCTCATTTTGCTTTGGGGTGAAGGCAGGGGGTCAAACAGCCACGAGGAGCAATCATTAGACCTATCGACTCCCGTTACATCACTGAAAGACCATTACACATCTCCTGCAATGATTAGCAGTTTACAACAGACGGGGTTTGGAAATTTCCATGATCTACATTCAGATATATATAATACATACAGAGCATACACAACATAATTTCTTTAGGGATTAATAAAGTATTCTGATTCTGATATAAACATGGATGGAAAAAGGCAAAGCAAATTTTATTACCTTTAATTACTGTTGTTTTCTATCATTAATTGTGCTTATCACTTAGCATGTAAAGTGTCTAAAAAGAAGATTACAGGTGGTAGTCCATGCAGTAATAAATAAATGATTTGCTTTGACAACTGGCATGTAAACTAGCAAAGTGCTGCACCACCAATTAAAAAAGAAAACATACTGCTAATTAAAAATTATTACAATATCTGTGTAGTCAAATTCTGGCTGGGATTAGTGAATGCCAAACTAGAGTCCTCTCACATGTGCTGTTTGTTATTTTGTCCATCCACTTTGTAATCCCCTGCATGTTTCCTCTGTAGCTGGTGAACTACCTACTGAAGAGGCTGCAGCTCAACTACCACAGAAACATCATTACCGACGGTTACAGTTGTGGCACCCGCAGGAAGCTCTCTACAGCGCTGGCTCTCATCGGGAATCCACAAATCCTTCTCCTGGTGAGGACACACCTGTTCACACTGCTGTAGCTGCACATTTAATTTCCTAACAAGTCACCAGACAACAAATATTAAACTAACTCTGCACCGTTCCTCCTGAAATGGTCTTTGAAGGAAAGCAGATATCGATCACTTAGACTTGACAGATCTCATATAGTTAATTAGTCTGCTTACCCAAGCTTACCCGAGGGGTGGTCTTGCCTGTAGCTTTTAAGTTTGTTTGTGCCTTATGTCTCCATCAAATCCTCTCTTCTCTTTTTCTCTTCCTATTCCTTTTTGTCTTCAGCTATTCCCTTTTCCTCCCCATGTTTTCTTCAGTAACCAGTGCTCCCTTGTTTGATTTGTCTTCATTTCTCTGTTGTTTGCTCTGCATGCAACACTGGACCTCCCATCCCCATTCCTATTTTGCATTTATATATGTGTTTACTCTCTCTTCTTTGCTGTGCCCTTCCCTCTACTGTATGCACTACGCTGTGTTTGCTACATGCTGCCTTCCATGTTTTCATTTGATGCCTTTATGCTGTTTTGACCATTTCTCTATTCTTGTCTCATTCCTCCGTTATCCACAGGATGAGCCAAGCTCTGGCATGGACCCTCGTACTAAGCGTCACCTATGGAAAATCATCTCTGAGGAAGTGAAAGGAAAGTGCGCCGTGGTTCTCACATCCCACAGGTTAGAAGATATCATGCACCCATTATATGACCTTAGCACAAAGGAGAGATTTGTGCAGAGATGATTAGCATTCTAGGAGAAAGCCATTCAATCTTTTTCCCACAGCATACTCTAGATAACAAATGCAATAACATATATAAATATATATATTTTTATTTCTGTGTGACAGCTGGCATGGGTAATTACTTTTATCCTAATGGACCTTTGTATGACCTTTTATCTTTCCCTCTTTGTCTCCAAATCTCAGCATGGAGGAATGTGAGGCACTGTGCAGCCGTCTTGCCATCATGGTGAAAGGTCAGTTCCGATGCCTGGGCTCCCTGCAGCACATTAAGAACAGGTTAGTGACCTCTCCTCATCCTACAACCCTGCCATTACTGTTCTCCACACCCTGTCTCCACTGCCTCTCTTTCTTGCCCCCTATGGTCCTTTGTGCAGTTGAATGCTCAATTTCATTTGTAAGAACAGTGCCCTCCACCACACACACACACACACACACACACACACACACACACACACACACACACACATGCACGCACACACACTCTCTCACTCCACCACCAGAGCCCCATGCCTCAGACATGTAATAACTCTGCTTTGTTCATAAAATCTCCCTCGTGCAGGTTTGGCAGTGGGTTCACTGTGAAGATGTACTTGGCTGAGGCCTCCTGTGACGTAGGGAAAATCACTAGCTTCATGCAGCGCAGATTCCCCAGCACTTATCTCAAGGTGAGCTATCCAGAGCAGTCAAGAGTACTTGGTAAAAAAAGGACTCTTGACTACTTTGCGTGCATATTTTTAAATATGCACTATAAACTCTAAAGTACACGAGGCATTAATGATCAATTAATAATTAATAAGGCAATATACTCTTAAATTATGAGCTTTTATTATTTGCCTAACAAACTAATATAATACATCCACAGATGTAGTGATTGTGATAAATCCTGGCAGTATTCTAAGGTCCTTTAGATTGTTTATGTTTCTGGTATATAATTATATATAACAGATGGATATATAAATATGGATACATTTGTCAGTGTTTAAGGCAAACATGTTAGCAAACAGTTGCTTATTTACACATCCAGCAGACATGAATCAGCATAAGCACTAATTTGGCGTCATGTTTCTGTCTGCCTCACTCCTACTGTTTTAGTCTTCACCAACTCCTGAGGGAATGTGGGAGTGAACCAAAACAGCAAAGTTGTTGCCTGTGAAACCGCTAAATCAGTCATTTAAGCATGGGGTTACCTTCCGAGCTGGGTGATAATTTTGTGTATTTGTCACCGTGATTAACCCCGTTCACAATACTAGTTTGAGTCAGTGTTAATATGATGATAATAATCAGTGCACCATTAAAGAATCTATAAAAATGAACTGATACCTCGCTACCCATCTGGACTTTTCTTCATTATAATGCTGACTTGCTCAGCTAAGAATAGAAGGAAACTCATTATATAAGTACCTGCTGTGCCCAGAGCCCTTACCAAAAGTGCAGTGCGTGTACAGTATTTTAAAAATAATGTAGATTTTCTACCCCAAAAATAATGTTTGCAGCATTGTAAGATTAAGAAGGATTTTATTTTCTTCATACAGGTGCAAGAATAGAATTATAGTTAAAGAAGAATGAGCACTTTCTTTTAACTTTTAACCTCACATTTGGTCATCCTTTTTCAACACACAGGACCAGCACTCGAATGTGGTGGAGTACCACGTCCCATTTGCTCCTGGAGGTTTGGCTGACATCTTCGACCAGCTGGAGTCCAACAAGAATGCTCTGCAGATCAAGCACTTCTCTGTGAGCCAGACCACACTGGATGAGGTGAGAAAAAAAGAGACAACATAAACTGAGAGAGGGGAAGAACTAGTGTGAGGTTTTTGTAGGTGTGGGTTGATGGTGGCAAGGGACAGAAAAAAGGGACAGGGAGTGAGAGAAGAAGAGAGAGGTGGGAAAGGAAGGAGGGACACAAGAAAGCTGAGTGGGAGTGAAAGACAGAGAAAGAGAAAGTTTAAAAGAGGCAGAGGGAAACTGACAGAGGGAAGGCCTGAGGGAAAATAAATGGAATATGAGTTAGGGTGAGAATACAAGATCTTTATATGCAGCCAGTGCTGATATTCTTCAACCACTTTACCCCTTTGAGGCTCGGGGATTGGAACATACTATAGGCAGAAGACAGAGAGGATGGGTGGGGGCGTTGGGAAACTGACCAGCCAAAATTAAGCAGGTCAGAGAAAAATAATTACCTTTCATATTGACATGGCTCTTACATTATTGCTGAACCTTCACAGGTCTTCATCAATTTTGCCATGGGGAAGATCGGCATGGAAACCATACCAATTGACGCCGAAGATGAAAATGAAGTACAAGCATAGAGCTGACTGCCATCTTTAGTGTGTGTCCATTCACACTAAATCTGACCTTAATAGTGTAGAAAATGTGACTTAAATGTTTGTGGGTTCTTTTTAGGAATATTATTTTTTTTAGTCTCTTGACTGTGAATATGAAGGTTAAATTACACTTTTTTCTTACCAAATCAAACTATTGATGAAAAGCACAAGAATACATGGCCATCTGCAAACATGCGTAGATGAGGTGGATAATTACTCTTCTACATAACACTGTTTGCATGTTCACTTTGAATCATTCAGGTCACATTATTTAGGAAGTTTAATTTAATTATGTAGTCTGTTAATTTCTCTCTGTGGCTAGGGTTCTTTTTACCTACCTACCTTTACCTAGAATATTATACAATAAAAATATTTAGAATGATTTTTACTTAAGGTCACTGGTGGCAAACCATCACTATACAATATCATAAGATACTCACCTAATAAATATATAACACAAACAAAAAGTAATGTATTTTTTTATGTGAACTACATATAATTCTGCTCCTGAGATGAAATTTGACAAAAGAAAATATTGACACTGAGAGCTTAATATGCACTTTCCCCTCACTCATTAACACTTTCTCCAAGGGTATATGTAACTTCTGGAATGACTGTACTGAATATTTAATAGACTTTTTGCCTATGGACCTGCTCCATGTGGTATTAACTGCATCAAGCCTATTTTTATAATTTAATAAAGCTATTTTTCAAGTGCAGCTGTTGTTCATTTGCCTACTGTGTATGCTTCTACTATTTTTCTGAACTGGGACTATTTAAGGTCTTTGATTTTGCTTCAGTGGTCAATATAAGTTATAAAAACATTGCAGATGTATTATTGCATTTCTACTAATTAATTCAGTTCAGTTCTATCCATTTAGCACCAGTTATTTTTATATCACCAGCTATTTTGTGCTGTAAGGTAGACACCCTAAGATTCATATAATGCCCTATGAGCAAACACTTTGCGACACTGGGGAAGACCCATCTTTTTACAAGAAGAAACCTTAGGAAGGGTTCAGAGAGGTAGCCAACTGCAGTGACTGGTGAGGGGGAAAGGGGAGACAGAAAAGAGAAGCATGAAGAGACCAGAAACAACAAAAAAGGTTTCAGGAAAAATTAGACAAAAGTTAATAACATGCACATGGACTGAAAAAAAAGGGGAGTGGAGGAGCTGTACTCAGTGCGTCAGACAAAATCTCTCAAGTACCTTGCACCTATAATAGCAGAAGTTAAAGGCTAATCTTAAAAGCGGAAAGAGTTAATGTCTTTCAAGCTCAAACTAGGCCCCACAGTAGAGGGGCCAGATATCTGAAGGCTCTTTCTCCTATTCTACTTACGTAAACTACAAATCACAAATAAGCCTGCAGTTTGAGAATGAAATCCTCTGTTGGAATGATATGGTGATGGCATGATAAATGAGGTCTATATCAGAGGAGAAAGATTTTAAATACAAATCAGGAAGAATCTTTTTTTTCTCATCCTAGTCTTGGATGGCACTTTGGTGGCAGTGTTTTGGATCAATTGAAGCCTCTTCTGGGACCTTTCAGGAAAAGTCTATCATAAGGAATTACAGTAATCCAGCCCAGACATAACAATTGCAAGGACTTGGTGTTTTTTTTAGCATCACCCTGAGGCAGGATATTGCTAATTTTGACACATTTCTGCAGAAGAAAAATCATTCCTAAAGATCTGTTTAAAATGCCAGTCAAAAGAGGAGTCTAGGTCAAAGATTATTCAAAGTCTCTTTGCATTTGTTAAGTGTAGGATATTAGCATAGCCTAAAGAAAATATTAATGACAAATCTCAGAGATATAGAGACAAATGGATAATACAAAAATACAAAAAAAGAGGCTAGGAAATTTACAACTGATAGAAGATAACGCTTCTCTGTTTTTTCTGATTTATTGTTCTGATTACATGCACAAAAATTCATCCATAGGTTTTAATTGTTCACAATATATAGCTTTTTGACACATTAGCTGGTAGTTAGTATATATAGAGAGAAATGTGTAGGAGAGAGGAACAGGGAAGTGTACTGGTATCAATTTTCAAGAACAAGAGTCATGTGCAGAGCTGTAGTAACTACAGAGGGATAAAGTTGATGAGCCATACCATGAAGCTATGGGAAAGAGCTGTTGAGAGCAGCAGTATGCCTTCATGCCGAGAAAGAGTATTACAGATGCAATGTTTGCTTTGAGAGTGTCGATAGAGAAGTACAGAAGCATAGAAGAGACTGTGTATGTGAAGGTTGTGGAGGACATATATGAGGACAGAGACACAGTGGTGAGGTGTGTGGTAGGAGTGACAGATGAATTGAAGGTGGGGGTGGGATTACATCAGGCATCACCTTTGAGACCCTTCTTGTTTGCAGTGGTGATGGACAGGTTGACAGGTAAAGTGAGGCAGGACTCTTTGTGGACTATAATGTTTGCAGATGACAGTGTGATCTGTAGTGAGACTAGGGAGCAAGTGAAAGAGAGCCTAGTAAGGTGGAGGTATGCTTTGGAGAAAAGAGGAATGAGAGTCAATAGAAAGTGTGAATGAGAGAAACCCAGGTGTAGCAGTGAATGTGCAAGGAATAGAGGTACTGAAAGTAGATGAGTATAAATACCTGGGGTCAACCATCCAAAGTGATAGGCAGTGCACAAGAGAGGTATAGAAGAGAGAGTAAGCAGGGTGGAGTAGGTGGAGATGGGAAAGAGTAAAAGAGTAAAAACAAGAATCAAAGGGAAGGTTGACAAAATAGTAAACATGATGTATGGTTTGGGGATGGTGGCTTTAATAAAAAGACAGGAGGCAGAGGTGGAGGTTGTAGAGTTTAAGATATTCATTGGGAGTGAGCAGGAGGAACAATATTAGAAATGAGTATTTCAGAGGGACAGCTCAGGTTCAGCAGGTTGAAGAAAAGTCAGAGGGGCAAGGCAGAACATGTGTAGAAAATGTGAATATATCGGACAAAAGATGTTCAATATAGAGCTGCCAGGCAGGAGGAAAAGAGTAAGACCAGAGAGAAGATTCATGGATGTTGTGAAAGAGGACTTACAGAGGGTCGGTGTGACAGGGGAAAGTAGTAGTAGGTCGAGATGGGCACAGATGATCCACTATGGCGTCCCCCTAAAACAGGCGTGTCCAAAGTCCGGCCCGCGGTCCAGTTTTAATTGGCCCGCAAGTAATTTTATAAATAGAATAGAATATGGCCCGCACTTCAACTTTTGCTTGAGTTTATTGCACTTCTTAGTTTTAACACCAGGGGGAGCTACTGTTGATCAAGGCAGTTGCTCCACCAAAAAGGACAATCACCGAAGAAATTTACCCCCAAGTTACTAAACATGGCAGAACCAAAGAAGCGAAAGGTAGAAAGTGAGTGCAGAAAATTTCAGACATGGTGGGAGAGTGAATATTTCTTCAAAGAATTCAAGGGGACGTGTGTCTGTTTGATCTGCACTGAAACTGTGGCAGTTATGAAAGAGTATAATGTACGACATCATTATGAAACCAAACATCAGGCCTATGCATCCTACACTGGTGCTGAGCCAGAGCAGAAATTAAAGCAAAGGGTAGCTCTCCTGCGGGGTCAGCAACAGTATTTTTTTTTCGTGCTCAAATTGTCCAGGAAAAGGCTCCAATCGCAACTATGAGGTCGCCCAACTCATCGCAAGACATGGCAAGCCTTTTTCAGATGGAGACCTCATAAAACACGGCCTCGTTAAAGTCACCCGGAAAAAGTGCAGGACTTAAACAACGTCAGCATGTCCAGAAATCCAGTTGTGCCACGCATTGAAGACTCGTCAGCCAACATTAAACTGCAACTGTCTGATAAAGCTTGTGCTTTTGATTTTTACTCCATCGCATGCGATGAGAGCACCGATGCCACAGACACTGCACAGCTGCTAATTTTTTGCGAGGAGTGGATGAGAGCACGAGCGCTTTAGGTGAGTAAAAAATATATTCCACAGTACCCGTGTGTTAATAAGCATGCATGTGCAGGTACACATGCTTCAAATATCAATAATGCGCATCAATTCTGTCACTACCCTGCTTTTGCGCACCACTTTCTTATATGCGTTTATCTTGTTAACACACAGAGTACACGCCGCTGTGCACAGCGCACGCACACGCAAAGTCAGCTGATCTCATCTGATGCAGATCTGCTCCTTGATCAAGTGACATTTGTCCGGATTTTTGCCACAAGTGGCGATCAACACCGCAGCTGGATGGCCCGATTTACATACCCAGCGCAGCTGATACTCACCAGAATAATTTACTAAAATTATATGGACTCATGTTATTAAGTCCAGTGCAGTCTGTTAATGTTGATAACCGTTTCAAACGAACGTTAATAGATGTTTTGCTAAGCCTAATAACTTAAATAACAAACTTGAAATGTACCCGTCCCATTTTCCCCTTTATTGTTTTTTCTCTGTACTGTAAATCTTCTGTCTAAGAAGAAATCTGCTGCTGTTCTGAGAATGAGCTACCAAAGCTTTTTCTGAATAAATCAATAAAGATCCATTTATGGAAAACTGTGATGAAGGCAGTTTTGTCTTTAATTATATTCAACAATATAACACATTTGACCACTTTTAAGTGATTTGTAATACAGTAAAGTTAAGGTTATATACGTAATTTCTAGTAAGTGGCCCAGCCCCTCCTATATTTTTATGTATGTGGCCCTCAGCGAAAAAAGTTTGGACACCCCTGCCCTAAAAGGAAGCAGCCGAAAGAAGTTAAACAAATTGGACTGTCACTGTAACAAAATAGGGAAGTTTAGAACCATCATCCACTGTATATAAGATATTATCCATAGACATACCACAAAATAATGTTCAGTCTTAACATATGTATTGGTATTCATTCATCACTGTCCATTTCACACGTCCGATTCTCAAAACAACAACAACAACCCCTACGTCAGTGTTCACGTCATCACCGGTATGCCCGTCGACCAATCCACTGTGGTAATGCGCTCTGCTCACTTCCGTAAATATTTGGCGGGAGATGTAAGAAGTAAGAGAGGAAGTTGTACTTGTTTTGCTGTTTGATTAATAAAACAACAACAACAGAGCAACACTCCTTTTCTAAGTATGGATGAGGACAGCTCCGTGCAAACAGTGGACTGGAAGAAGACCAAGGAGGCGGTAGCAAACTTCCGACGGTTGCTACTTTGTTCCAAATGGTAAGTAAACGTTAACTGCAGTATCGAGTGGCAAGCTAACCGTGCGTCATCTAGTAGTACTGGAAGTCAGGCTAAACGGGGTCTTTTTTTAAGCTTTTAGGTAGCAGCAAAAGTAACGAAGTGTTGTCTTACGCTTACAGTGGTGGGAATGGCCTAGCAAATATGTAAATGTCAGTTTGGTATGTTTGCTTAGTCGAACAGTGGCCTGATGCTTATGGAGAAATGCAAAGCAACATGGAAGAAACTTAACCGTGCCTCTAGCCTTGTCCATTATCGTTAACTTTAGAAACCTCACTTTCAATTCATCCTTAATTACCACACGCGGGCTGCACTGCAATGAGATGTTGAAGACCTCTGTGCAGCAAGGAGAAAACACTACGCAGCCTGCACTTCAACGATGAAAGCTTTCAAAATATAACCTGGTAAACCGTGTCATCACAATAAACCGCAGATACTGAACCTGTGACTCGGCCACAACAATTACGGTATAGCGGCGATAACGCCTGCAGCACCTGTCAATGAACACGCTGGCATGTTTTGCTAAGCGATCTGGCGCCGAAAAATGTGACAGACCACAGCGCAAAGCGTATTGAAAACAGAGACAGTGGGGTGCTGCTTAGAATTATGTTTGACTGTACTTGTAGCTGTGATGGAGTTCAGGTGATTATTTCTGCATATCGCAAGGTCCCGGACTGCCCCAGAGTGTAAGCTGCTAAACATCCGGGACTGTGCTTTTGTTTTTATGATGGTAATGCACTTTATGTTAAGGTTTTCAGGGTCTTCTAAAGTTCAGATTTTACACATATGCCCTGCAAACGTGCCCACATAGCCTTATGTTTTTTTTTTGTTTTTTATCTCACTTTAAATTAATTTGTGGATCTTGGGGGTATACAACAGTTGTCCAACTAACCTATTTTCTGTCTGTTTTGGTTTCTTTTTTTTCCCCAGCTCAGATTTAATGAAGGAACCTGTTTGCTTAGGTTTATGTGAGCATATGCTGTGCAGGTAATGTATGAACTTAAGTGTATTCTAACTAATTAAACACCAATAGGACTCTTAAAGACAGCTGTAGCCAATAAGACTAATGGCTCAATTCCGTTTGGTAAATCTGAATGGTTTTTAAAACCTGCAGTATGTTTTTCCTTCCATCACAGATTAATATGTGAGCATAGTCTTGCCTCCCCTCTCAGATACTATAGTGCTTTTCACACATGCACTGTAGCCCTGAACTTTTAGACATCAGTTATTAGAGTTAGTGGAGAAAACACATATATCCAAAGCAGCTTGATTTTCCACAGTTTAACTTGGCAGCTACCTAATACAAAATCTATGTGGTGATGGTTTATGCCATTGTGCGAACAATGCAGGTAGTAGTCTGGTGCCTTTACTGCTAGTGAGTGGGCATAATGTGTTCCCTCTTTCACACTAACACAAAAAGTATTTCAAGTAGTTTCAATCCATCTGAAACTGGCATTTTCTTTCCTGTGTGGTACATGTTGGAAAGTTGAAATGTCGACAATGTCCCAACCTAATTCCCCTGAAATTGTCTGAAGTGGATGTGTGAAAGTGGCTACTGAGTGAATTCATGTCTGCATGCTTAAACAACAGCCCAAATTTTGATTCTTCTCTTCATGACTGGATGTTCTTTGAAAGTGAAAGGAATGATGCAGTCTGTTATTCTTCTTACTGAGCTGTAGTGTGGATTCCTAATCTGAGATGTATTTATTCCTCAGGTCCTGTGCTGGGCCACGTGCAGGAGATGGCTGTGTGGTGTGTCACAGCCCTGCGTGGGTGAAGGACATCCAAATCAACAGGCAGCTCAGCAGCATCGTAGAACTCTTCTGTGGCTTAGAGTCCCTGCTCAATCCTATTAAAAATCCAGGTAGAGTGAAGCTATATATAAAAATATAGCAGCCTGAAAGCATAATTGACAATTTATCTTTTGAAATCCATGTGTTTGGTTCATTATCTTTCTCACCACACTCATCCTTCCACACCCTCCTCCATCACTTGTTGACTGAAATGTTCAAACATTTTCCTCCACTAATCTGATCTGTGATTGACAGTGTTAGTGGCTTGTTCCTTTGGTTTATTGTATTTATTGCCCATCTGGCATCCAGGTAGTGGCACTAATTATGCAGTGCAATTATCCACATTAGTGTTTAGTTTGCAAGTAGATCTCAGCTCTGACAAAGAATTTCAGAAGGGCTTTCAAAGCCATGTAGTTAAAATGGGAACAAATCTACACATTGTTGTCAGTGTTCACAAAAACAACTAAAGATGTAGAAAGTAAACGAAGTGCTCCCATACGTCTTTCATATGTTAGCATTATTATTTCACTACACCTAATAAACTGTGCAGTTTCTGTTTATGAGGGATTTTTTTTCTGCTATTTTTTTTCTTTTGCTTTCTTGCATTTTATTAGGATCCCATTAGCAGTAGCGTCAGTGTTTGCTATTCTACCTTGAGCACTTTATTCATTTATATGTGTATGTTTATGTACTCGTATGTAACCACTGTAACACCTAACTAAAGGACCATCCTTGAAATGCAACTAATACTGACGTTCGTACAAAAGAAAACATGGAAAAAAGGTCATCATCAAACCACCCCAAATTATAAATTAAGAACAGTTCCTCAAAGATCAATATTAAACTTTCAGTATATAAATTATTCTTAATTAGCTTGAATAGTTCCATGTGATAATTTTTGTTAGCACTTTGTTTTCATATATATATTTGTTTGTTTTTTCATACTTCATTGTAGACTCATCTGTGGCTGAGATTCAGCCTGATGGCCCTGTACTTAAAAACAAGAAGAATTTTAAAATCTGGTTCAGTCCCCGCAGCCGCAAGGTACGCTGCACAGTCCAAAAGGCTGCAGAGATCACCGTACCGGACAGCAGGTCTCCTGGAGAAACAGCTGCAGCACAGCAAGACACCCTCACTGCTCAATGCCAGGACCTGTCAGTTTTCAATTTCACCTCGTCCTCCCAAGACTCCGGCTCCTCTTCTTCTCCAAGATACAACAGTGAAGCAACAAACAACAGGAAGAAGAGGTCAACTAAGAAAAATGCTACCAGCAGGAATGTCCCGGTGCAAGGAGCCACCAGAACCACACGAAAACAGACGAAGGAAATTGTGAAGAAGAAAAGGTTAGAAGCCATAAACCAGCAATGGGGAATCTCAGAAGAGGCTCATCTCTCTGAAAATGAGCAGGTGTGTGCTGATGGAGCAAGAAGGTCCAGTAAAAGGGTTTCTTTCCTAAGCCCTGTTGTCACTTATGATGGGCCTCAGCCTGAGATGGCACAGCAGAGCACTGACAAACTCAGTCCTGCCAAGAGCACAGTGAGAGAGAGTCTCTCAGAAGGCAGCGAGACTGTACTGAATTGCCAAACCGAACCTGTTCAACCCTCGCTGGAAAGTGCCTTTCAGCATGACCAGCTGTCTGCAGATGTACCCAAACCAAATGATAACCCCAAAAAACCCAAGAACGTGTCTCCATCCAAGCATTCCTCAAAAAGATCCAGGACCGAAGAAAGAAACAGCACTTTGGACAACACTCCAAAAAGACCAAGACCTTCTCCAGGCAGAAGGGGGAGAAAATCATTGAGTCCGATCTCTCCAGTTGTGCTAAATCCTCCATCTCTGACTACCCCTAAGAGCACCAAAAAGTCCAGAAAAGAGGGCAGGGACAGCCCCTCTGTTCAAGCCAGCCCCTCCACAGAAAGTTACAGGAGATCTCCCTGTTTTAATGGTGCATCTGTTGGACGGCCCAGTCCAGGAAGCCCTGCAGTTATGAAGAGGAACCACAAGGGAGAGACCCTGCTTCATCTAGCTGCAATCAAGGTCATTCTTTATTTACTCAGTTTCCTTTATACTCTAGGCATGAAAATATCTGCAGTAGACTGATAGAATAAAGTCTGTGCACAGTGTTCCTAAAAAATGAGATATTAAAATGGTAAACAATTATAATTTCATTCATTTTAGCTCAGTAATGCTGTTCTTGGGTTAGGGCATTTTGCAGAAATACAAATCATGAAAATTAGTGAGTATAAGGAGCAAACCTGGCATTTCCTGTTTATTCTTTTTTTTTTTTTTTTTTTTTTTTTTTTTTAAATTGCAGATATATAATTAAATATTCTTCCTTACTGTGGAGTTGAACATATTTGGCTGTATTAGATCAGGCAGCCATATTCCACTCTATTGAGACTAAACTGTCTTACAGTAATCCTTGTAAACATAGCTGCAATCCTTCCCTGGATCCCAGACAAAGCAATCAATGGCCCACTGTTGAGTGATTGATAAACCAGAGAGCTTTGGTTTACTGAGATCAGCTGCTGTGTTTAAAGGTTTGCATTTACAGGTCTGTAGATCTGACCTCAGGTTTGTTGTTCTCTTTTGGTCTTTGCAGGGAGATGTAAAGGCTGTCAAGGATCTTCTGGATCAGGGGGCTGACCCTAACCTAAAAGATAATGCGGGGTGGACACCTCTGGTAGGTGATGAATTTGTTTGTCTCATTTGTTGTTACACTATGTTTCTTCAGCAATGTAGCATTTGTTTACACACAATCATGTTTGTTTTTTAACTTATTTTGATGACAAATAGTTGGTGTTTCCATGTTAATAGGTGACCTGTTTTCTTTTTTTAAACTTCAATGACTTTTTCCACATAGGTTTTCGTATAGACTTTAACTTTACTTCTCTAATGTTTGCTACTTATTATTATTGTTATTATAGCTAAATATTTGGATTTCTTCCTGCTTGGTTACTCTTTTGCTATCTCTATTTTCTGTTTGTTTTTAAACTCATTTTTTAAAATTTAAGCATCTGCACTGTTTGTGTGAATGGGATAATAAGGGCCAGATTTACTAAGCAGGGCAAATTGGCGCTAGTTTGCAATCAGAGAAAAGTACAGATAGGACTGGAAATTTCAGATGGTGATGTTAAACAATGCATAAATTTATGATCCAAAGCACAGTGAGTTCATTATAATAATAATAATAATAATCGGAAGTCTACCAAGAGCAGTGCAAACTGGCATGGGGTCACAAACAACCAGACTAGATAAGGTTACAAGTGATCTAGTAACAGCACAAGCACAGCTTGTTAATTTTAATCAAACATAATAAAAGAATAGTTTTTAGGTCCTATGGATTTGTTTCTTTCAGGGAACAGCAGCCCAGTGTAAGGAGAATTTTTTGTGTTTGTAAAAGTCTCAGAAATGACAACAACCAGTGTCTGGAACAAAAGTCTGAACAAGATTAACTAAGGGGGGAGGCACTTTTGCAGAAAGTTTATTTTTTATTATTATTGTTGTTATTATTATTATTTTATTATTATTATCAAACTCCAAAATCTGGTGAAACATTGTGCAGACACTAGATGGGAAATTTAAATATCATTAATGTGAAGATTTTTTGTTTTTAGTGTGCATATGAGATGAAGCCTTACACTTGAAAGTAAAGCTCTGCATGACTTGAATAGGTCCAGATTCAAATGGCAGGGTTTTGTTGCTGCCAATATTGCATTAGTTCCTCTACCAGGATTGACTTTGTTTTCATCCTTCAAGATAGAAGAATATAGTTCTTTGAAAAGTAATATGTTCTGATGAGACAAGGGGTTATCGGTTTGTGGTGGTGCCTCCTCTTCAACAATCACAGGCATGTTATTTTATCAGTTTAACCTCAAGTTGCTGCCACATGATAAGCTGGAAACGCCTCGACAGCTGCTCGAGACTGAGTGTGTGTTTGCATCTTTATTGCAGCACTTTATGTCAAGATGCACCACTCAAACTTGAGTTTTCAATTTGAGTTTTGACAGTTTTTAGCTGATCATTGAAATTGCTACTGGTACGCTTAATGCTTGAAATATTCAAATGTGTGTGTTTGTATGTATGTGTTAAGGTTGGTAGCTATATGCCTTGATGCTACAGCCACCATTGTGTTTTTCCAAACCTCTGTTAGCACCATTGTAGTTTTTAACCTAGCCAATTGTACAGCCAGAGCATTTCAGCCTGTTACATGTTTCTCTCTGTAGTTGTGAAGTTTAGAACAAACAAAATGAAGCCGATTTCAGCATGCACTTTACAAATCCATGGATTTGGTTCCAAACTGGGTGCAAAATAAACATTTGTACGGTCCAGATGGCCAGTACTACAAAAAACTTGGAAGTGTCCCAGCAATACATGAAACAGTTGTCACAAATAAGAGGCATGTTTTCATTTCTAGTCCCTGATGATGGTGAGGATGATGAAAATGATGATAGATGATGCATATTCTTCTTAATATTTGCTCATTCAGGTGGCAAATCATTTTTACAGTCATTGAGAAGAAATAACTGCACAGCCCTTCGGCTTAATAGCTTAGACTACCTGACCCAAATAAAAATAAACTGGAACAAAAAGCCAGTTTCTTAATAAATGCCTTAGCTGCTCGAGTTATTTAAAGCATAATGCTGTGTTTAATCACTCTGCAGTTGTTTGAGTGTGTCTTAATTGCATTCCTAGTGAAATTCTCAGGCTGAACTTTAACTTTGGCAAATTAATCCTTTGCAAAGGTGAAGTCTTAAAAACAGACCAACATTAAGGCACCCCTCTTCTTAATTTTAGAAAGCGGAAAACTAGGGCAGGACATGTTATTGTTATTACTCAGCAAAACTTATTTCGTATAAATTTTAAAAAATGCTTTATTACAATGTAAGATCTGAGGGATATTATCAGATCAAAAAGTAGCAGTGTAACTTTTGAGATTTGCTACTTTGTTTCAGCATGAAGCATGTAACCTGGGTCATCTGGCAGTTGTGGAAGTACTGGTCTCAATGGGAGCCCTCTTGAACACGCCTGGGTATGAGAACGACTCCCCACTCCACGATGCTGTCAGGAATGGACATTCATCTATTGTAAAGCTACTATTGCAGCTTGGCGCCTCACAGAACGTATTGTAAGTTGCTTTAAATGTTTCATAATACTGCGTTTTCAGTTTTGTATCCATTGTTACATTGACTTTATTTTATTACACTGCAACTATAGTTGTACTTTTACAAAGGTTTTTTTATATTTTATACCACACAAACAATAGTGACTTTAAATGATGAGGCCTCTACATCTAATGTGGGTCAGTGTTTCAGTCCTCTTGCAGCACAAGAGAGAAAATGAAAATATATTATTTTGTGCGACATTGGTCTTTTGTAACAGTGTTTTAAGTTCTGACCTAAAGGCCCAGAGAAGAGCAGTGGAGCTCAAAAACTCACTTTTATTTAAGTGCCATGAATGAGTGAAAACTAAAGCCCCACATTTGTGCGAGCTGTTTATTTTTTGTTGAATTCTTTTTCAGTGGCCCAAAGGTTTGACGTAAAAACAATAGTTTCTAGCACCCTTATTGCACTCAATTATCCATAGTATAACCTAAACTTCAGAGGAATTAAACTTAATCAAGTTAGGAAGCATTAAGAGTGTGGAGATGTCATTGCAATGGTGAATATATTTTTTTATCTTCCTGCCTGCAGCATCATCTGGCATGACCAGTTTGGCAGTAGGTCAGTAATGGTCTGGGAAGGCATATACTTGGTGAATGCCAGTTGAGTAGCATGGTGCTGGACTGTGAGCACAGGTCCCACTAAAGGACGTCAGCACTTCATTCCATGTTTATGCAGTCTGTTTTTTGACAGTTGGGTCAGAAACATGTATAAAAGTAGCCAGCTGGAGGTTATTTTGCAGAACTGTGGCATTGCTCCTCATTTTCCTCCTTGCACAAAGGAGCAGATACTCGTATGGCTGCTGGTTTGGTTCAACTCTCCTCATGTAATGGCCCACATCTCCTCCATACACTTGAGAATATACTGGCAGACACAGCAGACCATCTTGGGATGGCTCATGTGGATGTGCCATCTTGAAGCAGATAGAGTTCCTGTGCAGCATGAATGGGCTGCAGGTACCATCTAATGCTACCACTAGTGAAAGAACACTAGCAAAAAGCAAAACTAGAGAAAAGTCAGTCAGGAGGGATGAGAGAAGAGCAATGATTTATGCCACAACCTGCAAAATCATTCCCTTTTTCTCTTCTTGCCTCTCTAGTGTATCTCTTGTTGCGTTCATTTGCACCAAAGCAGATCATATGGATTCACCGTGATTAATGCATCCCAACTGGACAGATCAATATCCAAGAAGTTGAACTAACTTTCTGTTAAACTGTGACAATCAAGTCTTTTATTAAATGTAAAAAACGTTTTGAGCAGTGTGGCTTGCTCAAGCTCTTGTGATGACATTCATTTTGCTAAAAAGTGAACTATAGTCGTAATTTAATTGTTGTTGATGACTAAAAAATTGAGGCCAATATTCTTTTCGAAATGCTTTTTTTGAGCTTTTTTTAGTGAATGGATAAAGAAAAAAGTTAGAGAATCAATGCTTTTGACAAATTAAATCCCAGCTAGTGTTCTTGGACAGAGACATCATCTTTTGATGATGTGATCTCTCATTGGTATCACACGCACACATATTCACACACGCACGCACTACTGAAGCATAAATCTCATAAGAAACAGAACATTTACACCAAGTTAATATTTACTCCATTCCTATTGTGTTTCCTGGTATTACATCATAGAGGTGTTTCTGTCCTACTGGACCACTGCTTTTTTTTCTCCCCCACTTCCTCAATAAATTGTGGAAGTCTTGTTTCTCAGTCATCGTACAAGACATTCAGCTTTTTGTGAGTTAGTGCAGTACATAGGTGGGCAGATGTAAGATCCTTTGCTGATTATTTGTCAATCAGTTGATGCCACATGAGCTTTTCTGGCTTGTTGAAGTACATTGTCAATAATGAGGAAGGGAACTGGCTAATCCTTATGATGATGATCAGACTCAGTACTTTGATCAGATGATCAGCTCTTTTACAGTCTTATAATCAATGAATGCCTTACATCCTTTGTTTTTTGTTTGTTTGTTTGTTTTTGTCTTTATTTAGTTGTGCTTGTCTCATAACTCTGATTTACATTTGTTCTTTTTTGCCTTATTACTTGTCTGCAAGGCGAAAAGGGCAGGGATATTCTGTGAGGTTTTAGGTTTATTTTGTGAATGCCAGTACAGATGTAATTGTTCTCAGGTCACCAAGCAGGTTACTGCAATAACTGAAAGCACCCTCAGCATACTTGAATGTGATTCTAGGAACATTTAAAAGATCTGCACCTGATGACCTGAGAGGTGTGATTGGGTTATAAACAGTGAGCAAGTCACAGATGTGCTGGGGGGCAAATCATCGAGAGCTTTGTGAACTAATAAAAGGATTTTAAAAGTATTTCTATATTATACTGTGAGCCAGTGAAGTGAATTCAGTACTGGGGTAATATGGTCAAATTTCCTCTTACCTGGAAGGCCTCTGAGTAACCAACTGAATCATAAAGCCAGAATTAAAATGTCACAATCACCAGTGTCATAGGCAGCTGTAAGATCAAGCAAGACTAAGAAAGAAACTCTGAGTCACTGTTAATCTCCATGTCATTGACTTTAGTAAGAGGGTCTCTGTGAACCCTGATTGGTTCTTTAAATAAAGACTGTAAGTTGAAAGGTATTTTTTAAGAGTTTTTTTTGTTTGTTTGTTTTTTTTTTTTAATGGAATAGTTTACAACCTCATGACTTCTCGGACAGAGAAAATTCAAACCTTTGTTCTACTGGTCTGATCTCTGTATTGCAATAAAACAGGCACTTCAGTGTGAAATACTAATGCAGGCCTACATTCTTTCTACACAGAAAATTGATCGGGAGACAATAAGTGAATCCATGAAGCCATGTCATTGGCATCCAGAAACTGTTATTAATAGTCATCCCTATTCAGGATCCGAGATCAATACAGTTCCTGTCCTAGCTACTCTTCCTGCAGAATCACACACATGCACTCAGGACAAAAACCAAGACATCTGCCAGTGCAATCCCTAATGGACTGACTGGCGCACAGCTCAGGGTTTAGAGGCACAGATTTAGCAGATCTTCGTTTTTCTTCTGTTGATGTTTGTGTGCAAGTAGAGCTTGAATGATTCAGCTGCATTTTGTTGTTGGTTAGTCACAGTTCTATAAATCACTCGGTGCCAGAGACCACTTTATATCTAGCTCAACTTTTGATTAATCTGACTGAAGTCTGAAATGCTGAAGGAAGTCTTAAGAGAGACAAACTATCAATTGAGTACCTTTTAATATATTCAAGCGATATCTGCTTTGTCACAACATGTATTTTCTGAGACCGCTTTAAAGCATGAGCTTCTAAATGTATACCAGGGCAGGACATCTGTACACTTAGAGGAGGCCTGAAGCATTTTGCTTAGCATACAATAAGCTTTTAGATTTCACTGTTTATGTTTAGGTCAATGCAGTGTGAAAATAAATTTGTGCTAATGAGACATGGGCAACAAGGTACCTGATATATTTAAATTGACTAAGTCGTAATGACCACGTTAAGCCGGAAGCACTGAATCCATACAGACATTAATTAACATCACCTGGATGCCTTGTACTAACATGCCATTGGGTATAATTAAATACGCAGGGGTACGACAAACTAGCAATGACATTCATCAAATGCTAGTAATTAGTCATTACATCACTCTTTGTCACTATTTACACTTACTAGTATAGGATATAGTGTATATATATATATGTAATAATGCACAAATCCAGTATATATACTGACTTTTTTTTTGGTTTTATACAGATTTTTGTGATTTTAATATAGTCAAATTAAAGTTAATTAAAATTAATCATAACTCTAGGGATGTTGTTTAGATTTTTTGCAGTGAAATTATGATGCAGGTGCACAAGTATGACGATGTTGGTATCGGCAAGCAAAAAAAATGGTGGTTATAAATCATTAAGGACTACAGTAATACACCAATCAGAAAAGTCAGGAAGATGGCAAACAATGTAAAGAATGCAGGTCACAGTGTTCCAAAAATAGCTTTTCAGCCGTTTTAATGGGATGGAAGGTAATTCATCATTTTTGTTAGCCCTCAAGGAGACACTCAGTCTGTTTTGGTGAGTTGAACTTAGTGTGAAAAGAAGCTTTGCTTGTTTACAAGAAGACCTCAGAGGGCACCTTTGACATGACAACTTCCAGTTAATGGATGTCATTTTCTTGCTCTTTCCAATTTTTGAAATGTACTCCATAATGCATACCCTCTTTTCATTTGCATTCTCTTGTCATAACAAAGTGCATTGCTCCGATCCTTTTTTGGCTTTTATGCACTGGACTATCGTTTTTGTGCAGTCACAAAGTTTGAAATATTGTTAGCAGTTTGAAGAAGGGTGTAGCTAAGAAAACTCTTAAAGCTGTACTCGACATTATTTGTGATTATGGTTTGGTGTTAATGAAGGGCATTTGCAAAAAATAAAATAAAATCACAGTGCGGTACTTTTAAAAAGTTAAGTGAAAGTGTTTGGGTAGTCTAACATAGCAGTGTTGGCTGTAAGGTGATCTAAGCATCAGGACAAATTTCAAAGATGGAAATTTAACTAATTATCTTTGATTTGGGAAAAAAAGAAAACATTTTATACTGCCTCTTAATTTCACTCTTCACACTTGCTGCTAATGTGATTTCAGGCAGGAGTGGTTTAAACTGTATATAAACTGTAAATACTAAGTAAGGCAACAGTCTTTTAAGGTTTATATCAAGAAACAGCTTTTATGAGCGTTTGTGTTGTTTTACCAAAGTGGAGTTAGGAATGAAAAATGTGATTTGCAGAAAAGCTCAGAATGTTAGGTATGAACCTTTTGTAGCATGCGACACATTTTTATGTATTCAGCTCATAACTGAAATCTTCTTGCTGTGGTTGAAAGGATCCACTATAACTTTAAACTTTCTCGTATAACTTACCACTATAACTGTGACTATACTAGATAGTCACAGTTATAGTGGATGCCTACTAGAACCACCATCACCTTCCACCCACTTGTGTGCTTGAGCAGAGGCCTGTGGAAGAGTATTTGTGACTTTACTTCCTTCTCTACTTTTTGTTTTATTTTTAGATATTCTTCTCACGTGCTGGTGCTTAAACCAGCTTGTGTGTGTGCATATGTTTAAGTGTCAGGGACATTTTATGTTTGTTTGTATTTGTGTGTATATGGAGCTGGGGGTATGAATCCAAATGAAATATTTTATGGACCAGTGGACCTATTAATTGTCCCCCAGGTGTTATCTTTGCTGACGCCTAATCTTTTAAAGACGACCTGCTGGGCTTGGTTCTTCTTTGTCTCCTTTCCTCCTCCTGTGCCTTTCGTGATTCCTTTCTCCGCCCCCCTTTTCTTCAAGGTGACCCAAGTCTTGTTTCATGCAGATTTCTCATACGTAAAGACGCATACTTTAAAGCTGTCCCCTTTGTAACCAAGGGAAGGCTGTTTCATCGTCTTTGAGTCTCTGCACATAATAGTGCTTTTTGAGATGCAAAGCCTCCATTAGACACGCCGTTCTAGAAGGTTACCATGTATCAATATTAAAACGCATTCAGTATGCAGCCTTTTGATATTAATTGCTTTGCATTTAGTGAGTGTTATGATGTGACCTATGCTTGAAGTATAGGACAGACTTCAGCTTAACCTTATATCGAACTGTTACGCACTAACGAGTGACTGACACACACTGTTACACAGAGTTCACAGAGCAAGCAGGATGTGACATTGCCAAATAGTTTTTTTTTTTCACAGCTATGCAGTAGCAAATATTGAATTTCAGTGTCTGCTTGGTTTGAAACTGAATTTGCACAGATTGGGACTAAATGATGAAATGGGGCGAGGATCTTGTCTGAAAACATGATCTCCTTAAAAACTTAACCAAAACAAGTATAAAAAAGATCCTTTGAAAGGTAAGATATTGTGGATGGAGCCTTCAGTGCAGGTTCCCAAGACTCTAGAGCTCCTGGCTAAGGAAGTGCAGCCAGCTGAGTCTGAATCATTTTTATAATAATATGTTTTTACAGTATAGCATGTAATATATTTTCTTGGGCTGTTTTTGTTTCCTAATGGAAATTTAGTAGTGCATTGCTCATGCAAAATGTGACTGTAAAGGTATATTGTGACTTACAGCTTTCTCAAGATGAGCTTATACAAATAACATGACTGATTAAAGTGCAAGCTGAACCACTCATCCAAATGACTTCAGACTCAGCACTTCACTTCCTTGGATCCCGAGCAATGTTCCTGTGAAAAACAACTGTCTATTTAATGCTTGCACTTATCCATCATGACTAAATAACCTACAAGAGATGCAGGATCACACAGCAAAATATGTTGTTGTTGGTGGTGTTTCCTTGGGTTTAGATTTCGTGTGTTGTCATATTTTTCGGTGTTAATGTGTCTGACCTTCCCGTGGTCACCAGATGGTCTGCAGCACTGCAAGTGAATAAATATATAAGTGTGTGCATATTGTTAGATACTGACACCTTTTATCTTTGTTCCTCTTCATAGAAATCTGTATGGAAAGCGGCCTGCAGATTATGCAGCGAGTCTGGAGATGCTGGAGATTTTCCAAGAAGCCTCAGAAGGAACTCAATATGCAAATGCTCGTACATCTCATAGCCCCTCAGCCAGTCTCTCCGTGGTATGTTGCCATGATGTGAATAGCTCTTTTTCCCTTGAAATGATCATCTCCAGAGCAGAGTTATTATAATTACTCTGTTTACTCATATTGTTTAAAATGTTTTTGATTCATCTTCATTTTAGTTAGTTTCCACAATTGTTTTCTCATTTGAGTTTAGTTTTTTTTAGTTTCATTGTTAGTTTAAATTTGTCTGTATTATGTAATGGTTGGTGTTTTCAGGGTCAAGATTTAAGAAGTTCAGAACAATACAAAAACGCAACATGACAATGACCAGTGCCTCCTGAAGCTGGTTGTGTTGATTAATTGAACAAAATTAACAGATACTAAAGGCAGAGATATTTCCAGTCATTTTTTTTCTGGAAAATGATCTTTTTCCTACAGGTGGTTTTCATTTTCAGATTGGATTTAGTGAACCATAATAGATATTATTGCAAAGCCTAGAAACCTCTTTCCTGCTTGTTGTAGGTAAATGACTGTGTGAGGAGGGAACAAACCATAGTGCTTTTGTCCAGCAAGCTCTCACCAGCTGAACGGCATCAACTGGTCAAACTGGGACAGCTACTGGGAGGGAGGATGGCTGACACATTTTCTGGCTCAGGTATTGTTTGTTTGTACTCCAGGGGATCAACGTTCCAGTCCAAGCCCCTTACAATACTAGCTTCATGAATGCTTTCAGCATTATTTGTGATGTTGGCCCTAACAGCATCATGAATTAAATGCAACTGCCAGCGAACTGCTTGCACAGAAGCTTATTTAACTGCCAAACACATCTACGTGCAGTCAAATATATATTTGAAGGATAAATTTCAGGCTGAACCTCCTGATTTATTCAGTAATGAAAAGGTTGTCTCTTGGCCTCATCCAAACATTTACTAAAAATTACATAATGCTGCTACTTAACCAACCTTAGAGATGGTTCACAATCCCAAATGGTCCTTTTGCTACTGAGCCAAGCTTCATAGGCTTTACTGTCTAACACAAATCCGTTTTATTGTAAAAGCCAACGTCAGGTGCTTGAGCATTATCACTCGTGAAGGTTCAACGGTAACTAACAAACGCTTTTAGAGCTGTATACATCATTGTGATACAGCAGGTCCTTCACTGCTGCATAGTTTATAGCTGAAAGAACACAAGAGAACAAAAGTAATTGAAATCATTCCTCATAAAATGTTTGGAGGTACTGTCAGAGTGATGAATACGCACTAATGAAAAACACAAGCGTGTCTCACAACTCTCCCTCATCTGGCCTGAGGGGTGAGAGTAGGAGCTTCCAATGAACATTTCTCACATTTTGAACTGAAGCCTGCAAATCCACCAAATTCATGGTCAATACACAATGTAAAAAGGTTTCACCCTGGAGGTATAATTATGTTCATTTTGAATTTTTCAACTGTGCTCACTTGTTGATTGACGAGCCAATAAGCTTGTATTTAAATTTTAATTAACCATAATTATGTGTCCCTTTCTTTTATACAATAAGTGTGCCATGAAGTGTTTGACAGGTTTTCAGTAAGCTTACTTTTCACCCGCTCAAAGTGAGGGACATTAGGGAAGTGTTGGGCAGTGACTAACCTGGAATAAAAACTATTTCATCCAGTTGGGTTTGTGTTGCTAAATCAAAATCACAGATTTTTTTTTTTCCTTTAATGCATATTTACATTGGTTTACCCTTTTACAAATGATTTAATAAAAGAGTCACATGTAAATGGCTCTGTCTCATAAAATGCATAACATGCCTACATGTAGTATAAAATATATTGTAGAATCTATAATGCTGTTTGGGGCAGAAATGCTGGAAGGCAAAGTGAAAAACACACTGTCAAAAAGAGAGTGGAGAGGGGACAGATGTTAATAATTTTGCACATTTTCAGATATTTTTTCCCCTTAAAAGTAGTGCTGAACTCATGAAAACTGACAGAATAAATGTGTCAAAAAAAGCAAACAAACAAAAAGGTTAGAGATAAACTTGAGCTGAGATGAAAAACACTATACTGTTAAAGATAAACTCTCTGTAGTTATATTGCATTTGTCTCTTTAGATGTGTCAAAAATATTTGCAAATTTTTTGTAGACCTATGTAGGCAGGGATTGGATTATTAAAGTGTTTATTTTTTTGTTTGTTTTTTACCAATGGACCAATTTGCAAAAACAGAATGGTCAGCTTAAAATTTGGCACAAACAAAAGCTAAAAAATATCCTGACCATGCCCAGAGTGAGATTCACTGCACAGATTAAACCAAAATAAACTTGTTCTAAATTGATTGGAAGAGTAAAGTATGGAGAGAGAAAAGGAGAGCTTGTGATCTGAAGCATAATGTGTCATCTGTCAAACATGGTGGAAGCTGTGTTATGTCATGGACATTTGGCTTCCAATGGAAGTGGATCACTTGTGCTTATTAATGCTGCCATTGCTACTTCTACTACTGTTAAAAATAGCAGTATGGAATTTGACGTGTATAAAGCTGCACTCATGTTTAAATCTAAACTTTGAAACTGATAGTATAGTGGGATAATGTCCCAGAACATACTGCAAAAGCAACTCAAGAAATGGAATGGTTTTTGACTCAAGACACTAAGGCAAATAACTGAATATATAAAGATACATGATGTATAAAATATGAAAAACGTGATATATAAACATGTATGAAAGGCCAAAATGCCAAACATTTAGAATTTCACTGTTATAAAACCACGAAACTACACACTGATTGCATCCTTTCAGATACATTGGTGCAAAATTACCAAAAATTGTGTCACAGGCAAAATGTGGACCTGTATCGACGGGTGTGTCTGTTTTCTTTTTCCAGTGAGTCACATTGTGGTGCCGGAAAGGCAAATGCCAACCACCTACTCCACCCTCATGGGTCTTCTTGCTGGCTGCTGGATTGTTAGATACAAATGTAAGTACAGAGAAGACTGTCTACTTTAACAGCCTTTGAATTCCTTAATCCACATTAATTCATTTAATGTGTAGGTGTCACTGTTGGAAAATGAATCCAGAATTGTGAATTAAATATTTTTAGATTTACTGATGTCATGACTCTGTATAAAACATAAATGAATAAATTGTTCTGTGATCTTCTGGCTCCGACAGCTCTGATAGCATTAGAATTTTAATGTTGAAAAGTCTTGGACATTTAGAGTAGTATCATTATAATTTAACAAAAGCAATGTAATTCCAGTTACTAAATCTGTCCTGTTATATATTGCTTTTAATAAAAAGTTCAGTATTGACTGGGCTTCTTGCCAAAAAATAGAAAGAACTTTAATTTGCTACTATCACATGTTTCCTCACACGCTCCACCATTATATTTTTACATTGCAAGTTTTGTTTGCAATGTACTTAAATACCTTTCATCCAGAAGTAAGTGCCAGGTGGCTATTTGTGCTGAGTGGAAAAATTACATGTAAATATTTCTATACTGTACCTGATAAATATATATATACATTTTTCACAGAAAAGTCATTAAAGTCTTTCAGAGATTTTCTAGATATAAAAACAGTATTTCCATTTACATAGAAGTTATGTTTCTTGTAGTTGCTCAGCTTGCTCAGATTGCTGGCACAGTTAGTCATTTATCTCCCAAAAGTACAGCACAAATGTTGGTAGCACGCCCTCTGCTTACCTTACGAGACAGCAGAAATACTGAGGTTGCTGATTGCAAGGGAATCCATTCTAATCGGCTTTAACCTATAAGCCTGCAGCAGTAAGGTCACTGCTACAAGCATGATTCATCCAGTCACCTGCTGAGTATTTTTTTTTTAATTGCCTGCCCTTTCTGAACATTTCCAAGGAAGACTTCCCAGATGCTTCTACATAGAAAAAAACAAAACAATTTGAGGTAACAGATTAGCCTCCTGCTAAATCCCACAGAACATTTTAACAGCCATCTTTGTTTCAAACAGTGGCCACGACTGGGCTGTTTGTGATTTTTCATAGGACTGTTTTAGGTAATATTTTTATGCGGCTATATTAAGAGACATGTAAACCATTATAATTGCTGATGTGTTACTTAGTGCTACAATATTATGGTGTTAATTTCTCTCATTTTGGAAGCTTTTAAGTGAATTATTCTGTTTTTGTTTTTTGGGGGGTTTTTTGCGATGGAAAAGTCCAAATAAAATATACAGGCTTTTTTTGTTGTTGTTGTTGTTGTTTTTCACGAACAATATCCAGTCTCTATGGGAAGATTTAAAGAACATTTAGCAACAAGCAGTTTTCATATCAGATTGTTTGTGCCTGTTGCTCTGTGTGCACACAACTCCTTATGTTTGACGGCCAAGTGAAGTAGGTGGGAATCAATATATCACAAGGCCACAATATCACTAGTGATAAAAAAATTGGTCAACTCTTTTTCGTGTTCTTTTTCCTTTTTACCAAGATAAATACCTTGCAAAAAATTTCCTATTCTTGGCTAGTCTCTCTGGTATCCTTGGACCAAGTCAGCAAGCATATGTTCAGAGACAATCAGCTTCACAGGAAGCAGAAAGAGACTTGCAGTCAAAGAGTTTTCTGGCACCTTGGCATGCCCTTGACTGTTGTATGTGTGGGAATGTGTGAGTGTTACAGTACAGTGCCGTGCATTCCTGTTTCTGTCTCTGCCAGTAAGCCAATTCAACTTTGAATGTGTGTAGTTGTGTCACTGTAACGTTTTGAGTGTTTGGACCATATTTTTCCCCCCCTCCCCTTTTCTTTTCTCCACGCGGGCTGAGCACTTGACACTTCTTGTCTCCCTTGTGACAGTCACTGTGGCATCCTATCTGTTTCTTTTCCTTGTGTATGTGAGCACACACAAGGAGCTGCATTTTCACTGTCACCTGACTTTGTATGCCATCCCTGTCAGCTAAGCTGAGCCCCGGCTTACCTCTTTATCAGACTTGTTTCAGTGCATTGCATTTTGATTGAAATGCACAGTCTCTGTGTGCCTAACAAGGTTATATTCTAACCAAAATCCTTTTATTAGGGTTTCATTTAAAACTAAAAGACATGTTCAGAACAGTTGAAATGATTTTGACCAGCATGTGGGAAACACACTAACGTTTTTGCTAGAGTAAAATGAGATGATTATTTACCTCAATCTAATCTCAATTAGCTCACTTGTAAACATGTTTTTTTTTAACTTGCATCCACCAGCTGTATCTGGCAACCTATAGCTGGAAAAATTCCACTTATTGTTTTTGTTTTTTTATGTCATACGTTTAAACATTAAAATTACAACATTTTTCCACTGCGTATTTCATGAAGAAGGCATTTCACTGCACAGTCCTTAGTCATAAGAAGACTAAGAGTTCACCTATACATAGGTGACTGAATTTACACAGAAAAGCTAAACTAATAAAGCACATACAGTTTTACTTTTCTTAACGTTACTGAATGCTCTAAGCAATCAGTGCAGCCTGAAAAAAGTGCGACTCTCACTGCAACTCTCAGAAAACTTCTTGGGGTCAGCTTTTCTACTTAAAGATATGAGATTGGAAGTGTGGGATGCAGAGTTGCCTGTTAGTATCAATAAAAGCCTACAAAGTCTGGTTGCTTACAGTCTGTTCTCAAGAAAGACTGGTTGGCAGGTCATTCTTTGATCACAACAACTTTTACAGAACTTAGAGAGGTGCACAAAACTAGCATAGGCCACAAGAGCATTTCTATAGGTTCTGGTGTTCATCATAAAGATAAATTACATAACAATGGAGAAAATTCAGGACTTGTGCTGTTTTTCCTAGGAGTTGATGTCAGATGTGGAGGTGCTTCTGAAGAGGAGAAAATTTCAATTTTGATTAGTATGGCTTCATACTGACTTTTGGTATAATGACCACGAGTGCAATGTTGTATCCTGTCTCACTCCTAAAGCGTCTGTATTGGCCTTTAGAACTTCTTATCCATTCGAAATGCCAATACAATTCTTCTTGTCTCATTATAAGAGGACAAGTTTTCGTCAGCTTTTGTCTTTATAATGAGATTGCAGTTCCAGTTTGGTCTCACGGTTAATCAAGAGGGCTGGTTCATCTTACTGTTCACTCAGTAAGGAAGTAAGGATGAGGATTGAGATGTTTTATGCTCTCTTTCGGAGCATGATTAACAAATATGGTAATGACTCTAAGAAACTAAGTGCTATCGTCCAGAGAGAGATTAACCCCTGTATCTTCCCTCTTCTCTGCCCAAGTCTTTAGCGGGGTCCTCGTGAAAGACGGCTGTAATTAAGGGGGATGAAGAAATGTTACTACTCCTCACCCCTTGTAATGGTGCTGTCACGGTGTACACACACTGATCTGTTCTTGTTACCTTGCTCACATATTTGGAAGGTGGAATGTTTGTAAGAGAGAACTTGAGGCGAAGTGTTGTGTATATACCTTGCAAATGTGTCTGTTGAATAGTTTGCATCTCTAACAGTTAAAGCGTTATGAGAAAACTCAGTGTGTTTGTAATGAAAAGAGTTATTCGAGCCAAGGCGTATGCTCAGGTCTATTTCTTATCCTTTTTCCTTTTTTTCCCCCAACAGCAAAGTGTCATATTTTCAACCTAATCTAGCTTTAATGTTTAGATATGCCACTTATAAACTGTGGATTTGGGGTTTCTTTTAATATATCCCCAAAATGATGCTCAGTAATAGAACACTTACTGAGAACAGCAGCAGTTTGATCTGTGACATGTTCAGAAGCATTTTTATCTGTGACAGTGAGGGGTCATTAAAATGTGCATGTTTTTGTGTTTTTTTTTCCCCCCTTTATCTGCCTTTACTTTTAAAAAGTTTTCTGCCTTTTTAATATTTTTTTCCTAAGGATTTTTAACAAAAGCTATATCTCTAACACAAAAAATGCCTGGATGCTGACTGTCACACGGTTTTATTTTGACTCCGTAAAACCTCAAGAGACAGAGAGAAAGAGATGATGCTCGAATTCTGCTTAATACTTAAAACGGGGGTTGCATCATTAACTCCATCATGCTGTGGGCATCTTTCTCTGTCAACAACTGCAGCTATGCCAATACATGAAATCTTCCAACTTGTGATAAAACAGACTGTCATCCTTAGTGTGCAACAGCCTTGTCACATTCCCTCAAAGTCAACATAATTAGCTGTAGCTTTAATTTTCTTTGTTCTCTCTCTTTGATGCCAGGGGTGGAGGCATGTCTCCAGGCGGGGAAGTGGGTGCCTGAAGCTGAGCATGAAGCAGGAGAAGGCCCCCAGCGCAGTCGCATCAACAGATGCAGCTTGGTAAGCGAGAAGCACAAAAACAAAGATATGAAATTGATGAATATGTGTTGTTTAAGCTCTCTCTCCTTGGGAAAAATTAGTTTTTCCAGGCAGTGACATATGGTGATTGTTGATTTAAAAAAAAAAAAAAAAAAAGAAGTTTTTTTGTATATATCTATTTTCTGTCATGAATCATAACATATTTGCTCATTTTAGACACAAATCAATATAAAAAAATTACATTTTTGATCTCTTCAATTCAAATTAGTCTTAATTAAGTTAAGTATTCAAATCTTTTTGTTCTCTCACCCACATGTTTGATTTTGCAGCCAACCGCTTCTGAAAGACAGCAGCTTACCACAAAGCCAAAATTACACTGACATCGTTTCTAACACAACATGAATGACTTACAGTGGCCAAGTCTGTCATGACCTCAGTTTAAAGAAGATATTTTGGCAGGGCTTGAAAATTGCTTTCCCCCAACCAATCAGCATGAAACCCGATAGAGCTTGTGCTGTTTTTAGAGAATGGGGACACTGCATTGTCAAAGCTAATACTGGCAAAAGACTCTTTAGAAGCTGCATTTGCTTCTAAAGTTGCCTTAGTCTGCCTGGTCCAGATTCATTTGTGCAAAAACAAAATTCTATGCACTGTATATGTACCTGATGAAGTGTTTACCTGTTAGTTCCCTGAGGAATTCTTAAGGTATTTTCAGCATGTTCTGGTCATAACCATAAGGAGACACATGTTCCCACACTCTTTTATAACTTTTTTTTTTCTCTGATGCAAAATAAATGTTCATTCTTGAAAAACAGTAAAAACCATCAATCAAAATCCTAAATAAAGGACATGCACAAGCAAAAGTAAAACCCTGCCAATGTATAGTAAAAGAATCTTTCTACTCTAAACACTTGAGAGTGCTAATTTACAACGCAAAACAGCTGAGTTCCTTGATGCTGTGAATACAACAGTCTCCAGTGGCCTAATTCACTGCTGCTTTAAACAGTAATGCCAAGTGGTTCAGAGCTTGTCTGGAGAAGAGTGCTTATAAAAATGTCTTCTGGCGCTGCAGCAAAGAAATGAACACAAAGCATCTAGGCGCTTGCCTAGATTTTGTAGCAAAGACAATTATTTACCATTTAACTTCACCATAAACAAAAGAGAAGACATTAATCATTCTGCCACTAAGCTCAAGTTTTTACAGTTTTTAATGAAGGATGATAATAGAGAAGTCTTCTCAGCAAGACAGTTTTAGTTTGGACGAGCCTTGGACTCTTCAAGGGATGAGGCGGTCTTCAAAGTTTTCACTAATGTCTGTTCCCATCGTATTTCACAGCTTCCACCACTGTTCGATGGATGTTTCTTCTTCCTTCTTGGCTCTTTTAAGACGCCTACCAAAGATGAGCTCACAAAACTGCTCAGGGAGGGAGGAGCTCAGCTACTGAACCGGCAACCCAAGCCAGACAGTGATGTGACACAAACTGTGAATGCCGCAGCCTATCATGCCCTGCCAGGGTCTGACCAGGCCCTTTGCACACAGTACATCATCTATGACCCTCAAGGCCCTCACAAGCCTGCAGTAGTGAGACGAGGCAAGGTGTGGTCAGCTCCCACCACCTGGGTCATCAACTGCATCACTGCCTTCAGCCTCCTCCCTGTACCAGACCCTGAACTATTGGTCTAAATTTGTTAAATAATTATGTTTGCACCAAACAACTTACCCATAAGCATGGCCATAATGTGTATGTATGTCTTTTTTGTTGTTGTTTAATCTATGGAGATTAAGTGGATATAGCGAGTCATATACAGAATAAATAAATAATAAAACGATAATGTTGCTAATTTTAATGGTCCATACTTACAATGTAAAAATAAAGTACAAATCTGTCTAGAGATAGATGGATAGATATAGATTGTTTTTTTTACAAGTCTGAGAATCTGACTTGTATACAGTATGATTGAACTTTATAATAGAAGATTTGACACTATAATTGATGCAAAAAAGTGAGGAAACTAAGTTGCGTTGCACACAAATAAAAATAAATGAAAAATAAAAAGAGAGGGAAAGATTATATTAGAAAAGATGGACATAGCCATTTTAACATAACTGTTTTTCTTAGTTTGCTTTTTGACTGTAATTAACAGTTATTGCTGGTTATAATGCTATATTTAAAAAAAAAAAAAAAACCTCTTGAAATTATCAAAAGTTGTTGATGAAATTATTTCTTTCCTTTATCCAAGTGGCAGGACTTCAGAAATAAACAAATTATTTACCAGCATTTAAAGGATAAAAAGCTTGGGAGCTGTATATATGAATCAAACATGCCAAATAACAGAGTCTGGATTTACAGATTGGGGTCAGTGATACACCCTCAAAGTCAATATTTCAAGGAAATGTTCCATTGACCCACTGTCACCGATGACGGACTACCTGATCTGGGGTATGAATCTATTCCTGAAATGAACAGACAGCACTGTAGTCCAATTGTATACACAGCATAAGTCAAATGTAAGCACAAAAGTAGCCTAGGTAGTATTATCCCTGGAGATTCAAAGTAAAAGTGTAAAATAACTGATTTATACTTTAGTTTAACAGTAAATGAAACAAATCTGTAACACCTGAAGGTCCTTAAAATTGAAATTAAAAATATAAGTTTCTAACTGGGACTCATCTTCAGGTCAAGCTTAACTAGTTGCTTGAAGCAATTACCATATAAATCATCATCATCAGTCATTTTTATCCACATTTGGCTTTTCTTGTCGTATGGAGTGAGTGCTCCAGTGATGCTTGGTCAACTCATTTGTTTACATTTGGCTCAAACATCACTGGCTGCTTGTATCTCCTCCTCACATGCCTTCACTGTGTTTTTGCCTCAGGTTATAAAACAGGTTTGTTGTTTTCAGCTTTAGCAGGAACATTTTACTTATGTATTTTGCAAAGTACTGTTCTTTGTTCAGTCATCTGACGCCATCTAACAGCACTCTCAAACACTATATTGGAAAAAATATTCACTCACCCATCCAAATCATTGCATTCAGGTGTTCCAATGACTTCCATGGCCATGGGTGTATAAATCAAGCACCCCAGCATGCAGACTGCTTCTAAGAACATTTGTGAAAGAATGGGTCACTCCCAGGAGCTCAGTTAATTCCAGTGTGGTACCGTGATAGGATGCCACCTGTGCAACAAGTCCAGTGGTGAAATTTCCTTCTAAATAGTCCACAGTCAACTGTTAGTGGTATTCTAGCAAAGTAGAAGTCACTGAGAATGACAGAAACTTGAAGTGATGGGCTACGTAAAGTCATGGAGTGAGGTCAGCAGATGCTGAGATGCATAGTGTGCAGAGGTCACCAACTTTCTGCAGAGTCGATCGCTACAGACCTCCAAACGTCATGTCCTTCAGATTAACTCAAGAGCAGTTTACAGAGAGCTTCATGGAATGGGTTTCCGTGGCCAAGCAGCTGCATCCAAGCCTTACATCACTAAGTGCAATGTAAAGCATTGGATGAAGTGGTGTAAAGCACAATCCTACTTTACGAGTCTGGGTACTGACTGCATTGTGCCAAGTATAAAGTTTGGTGGGGTTGCTTTTCACGAGTTGGGCTTGGTCCCAGTGGACGGAACACTTCAGCATACCCAGACATGTTGGACAATTTCGTGCTCAAAACTTTATGAGAACAGTTTGGGGATGGTTCTTTCTTGTTCCAACATGACCGCAAACTGCACAAAGCAAGGTCCATAAAGCAATGGATGAGCGAGTTTGGTGTGGAAGAACTTGACTAGCCTGCACAGAGTCCTAACCTCAACCCAACAAAACACCTTTGCGATGAATTAGAGTGGAGACTGCAGCCAGGCCTTCTCCAACATCAGTGTCTGGAGGAATAGTCAAAAATTCTCATAAACACGCTCCTAAACCTTGTGGACTGCCCTCCCAGAAGAATTGAAGTTGTTGTAGCTGCAACGGGTGGGCCGACATCCTATTAAAAGTATGGATTAAGAATGGAATGTCGCTCAAGTTCAAATGTGTGTGAAGGCAGATGAACAAATCTTTTTTGGCAATATGGTGTATCTGTTCTTGTGTCATTGTGTGTGTTACGGGAAGTAAACACATTGCGTCACTTGTTTATCGTGTCAAAATTTATGTTAGTATCATATTAAAAGTATGGATTAGAATGGAATGTCACTCGAGTTCAAATGTGTGTGAAAGCAGATGAACAAATCTTTTTAGCAATATGGTGTATCTGTTCTTGTGTCATTGTATGTGTTATTGTATCGTGTCAAAATTTATGTTAGTATTGTAACTGGTAAGATATGGCATGGCCCTTTACAGCTGCAGTCCATGTAATTTGCATAAAATACAGTAACTGACTAGAAATGAAAACTAGGCTACTTGACACGTCTGATTGCGTCAGCCTACTGAATTGCAGTGGAGGTTTTTCACCTTCATTGCAGGTTCAGTAAGGTAGCTCCAATGCCTCTCACCTCTTTGATGTCCATAAGCTCTTCCTGGGAAAACTCAAAGGCATCTCTGGACTACATTGTAATATATAATCCCTCCAAAGTGTTCTGGCCCTGCACAAGCATTCTCATCAAGTCTGCCTTGCCTTGAAAACCTCCACAGGGAGGCGTCCAGGAATAATCCTAATGAGATGCCACAAAACTCCTTTACTGACTGACCTTTTAATGTGAAGGAGCAGCAGTTCTTCTCCAGACTTCTCACCCAATCTAAAAGAATGAGCCTAGAAACCAAATAAGTGATGTTGGAATATAGATTGACTGAAATTAGATTGAATTAGATTGTAATTTGCTCCCTCTTCACAACAACACTCCAGTGCAACAACCTCATTTTAAGCCTTTTCATCTTTTTCACACCATTCTAGTTCAGATTGTGGTGTTCCTTTTTTCCTATTGTGTGTCCCACTGAAGTCATTTGGTTATCTTCTGCCTTTTTTTTTTTTTAGAGTGGAAATGCATTCCGTAATATGTAGGGCTTTACCAGGAAGAGACAATTATCTAATTGAAGATATCTGTTTGATACAACAGCAGACTGTGCTCCTAGAGAAAGATTGATGGAAATTCAATACTAAGTGTAGAACTGGAAAACAAAGCAATTAATTGTTCCGTCACAGTGCTGGCACTCGCTGTGAAGAAAAAGGAAAACTTTTGCAGGTATGTGTGCTTTAAGAGTTCTTCTGCTGGCCATCTCCCAAGATGCCATTTTCAACAGGATTAGTCAGGGATGCACCTAATTGCTATTGATTGCTATGTGCTGCATAAAATTGCTTCCCTTTTCTTGTCCACGGTGGGAGGTGGGAGAAGGCAATTAGCAGTACGGACGAGATAGAAGCCCAGACTGACTTGTAATGAAATGGAATGGAGGAATAAACCTGTGAGTAATGCCCTTGAACTCGGGGAGCATTACAAAACCATTAAGCACCAGTATCTTCTTATTCTACCCCTCACATGACCACGAGCCAGGAAAATATTGTGCTCGCATTTATTCTGAAATGCTCTGTTTATATACACCATTACTAAGAGTTTGGCTGTGTCCCTCTTTTTAAGCGCATGTGCCTGAATTTAAACAGACTTGTCCTCCAGCATCCTCTTGGCTTATATTGAATTTGCACCTGTCATTGATTTAGGAACAAAAAAATGCTGTGCTGTGCTTTTTGCAGAGGAGAAATGCACATTTGTTTTTTTTTCTAGAAGTTCATGTTGTGTTTTCATGCCATCGTAAGTGATTTTGTGTCAAGAAACGTCTCCAAAGTATGTAAAAAGGATTAACATGAAAAAAAGAAATCCACACTCATTTTTTGCCGAATAACACTTCTTTTGAATTCTATTTAACAAAATATTTTCGTCTTGATGAATAATACACATTTCTTATTTCTTGAGTCATTTTCCTTTTTTTTTTTTTTTTTTTTTTACTCCACCTCAGATTTCAGGAAACACATTATGTTTGAAGATATTTACATATGTACAACATGTGGAGCACCAAGGGTTGTTTAACTATTTGAAATTTGGACTCTTTGCTTTGCGGTTTAGGGTGAACCCGAGTGAGCATGAATTCACATACAATCAACTTTATTTAAACATAAAATTACAGTTTGTTATAGAAATTGTACTATCCCATATTTGAGCCCCACATGAACAGACCCTCGGTGCACCAAAAAAGTAATACAGTTGATTGTATAATAACAGTGTTTCTCTCTTTCTCTACCGATACTTTGTGTTGTTTTTCAGGCACACTTTATGTAACAGTTTTGTTGCTGAAAAAAAATTACAAATGGGGAAAAAAATAAAAGATAAAACAATCTTTCATTGTTTCCAGCTACAGTAAGTCGGTGTCTCATGGAAAAAAGCAAATGATGCACCTTTACAAAAATGCCCATGTACAAGCCTGTGGTTTTAATGACAAGAGGAGAGGAGGAGACATTGGGGTCATTTGAATAAACCTTCACAGACATACATAGAGACTCAAGTTTCTTGGCAGGAGATGAAGAAAGACAGAGTGTGCGGCTAATCTGTCCTGGAAACCTTGCAGCTTCATGTGTTTGGAAGGAGAAATGTAATTTTGTGTGGTTTGCCTGGGATGCCACTCTCACGTGCGGTGTAGTGGATGTGTGCCACAGTACCACTTTGTGTTTTTAGCAGACAGGCTATTCTTTCAAATGACAACGTAGGCAAGATTTCGGGATGATCTGTGTGGTTTCAAATCCGTCTCGCTTGTTATTTAAAATACAAAGTATGCACTAGCACTTTTCTGCTTGCGAGTTCCAGTGCAGTGAAACTAAATTCTTCCACAGTTTTTCTTTAACTTTACGACCAACTTAGAATGTATGATTTTCTATTTGATGTCATATCTCCCATGCCCTCTTTCCACTAGCAGTCTGGATCACACCTTTTAACTTTTCAGTTTTTTGTTGACAACCCTTTCACTCTCTTTGTTCCAACTTTCAAACTCAGGTGATGAAAGCAGCTTGAAACATCATAAAAATGAGCAGCGGCAGCTCACCCAGTTTAGTTTGATAAGAAGCATTGGAGGAATCAGTATTAGAACAACCAGTACAATGACTTACAATGTCACTTTTCTACAGAGATCAAGTTCCTTCTTTAGTTTCTTCCTTGAGCTTCTCTCTTTACCACTATCAAGTGACGGTATATTTTTAGAGCCATCTCTGGGTTCAGTTCTGCACTTTTAGCTGAGATTGAACTGCACTCGTCCTTGTTCTTTTATTCACCCTGCTGACTGTTTCTGGAACGTTGTAGGATAAGACAATAAATAGTTTGGGGTAATACAGAGCAGTAACCACTGCACACAGAAGTGAAACAAAGTAGCACTTGAAGCAGTCGGCTGTTCATACTGTATGATGCCAAAGGCCATGCTTTGTGAATCTTATCTGGAACAGTAGCAATAAGGCATCTGTGGTGGCAGCAATGCCTTTGAGCCTTGTCAGCTGGCACGTTCACTTTAGTCTTTCTTTGTTGCGACCCAAAATATCCGAGCAACTCTCATTTTTTGGGGGATGCATGTATAGGCTGAAAAATTATGTGGCATTTAACTTAATTAAGATGAATGAAGCTCGTTTAATAATTCTAAAATGTGTGGAGCACTGAGGCTGTGACTGATAAACCATTCATGTCATTTTTGTTTTATGAGACCAGATAGATTAGGTCGTCTGAAACATACTACATCACTGTAACTTGCTGATAAAAATGAACCAAGCTCCTTTGTTCCACCTAAGACTGAACCTTGCAGATCTTCCAATTCAGAGATTTCTTCATCACCCATATGCTGCAACCAGCAACTCTGCAGACTATGAGATTCCTCTAAAATTGGTTTTAGTTCCTTTTAAGGTAATGCACCTCTTTAGTCATTGGTCTTTATCCTATGTTCATTTCTGTCTCATTACAGAGTGCTGGGAGCTGCTATTAAGCAGCTCATCCATCACCGCCCAGGAATAGGGTCTAAAAGGTTAACGGGAACGGATTTTCTGGAAATGGAAAAAATTCTAGTGATGAATGGCATTAGCTTACGGAAATTCACCTTTGAATTAATGACTTGTATTTATCATTTCAAAAACATCGTGTTTTGGGCACTGCTTGGGTGCTTTTTGTTTTTCTTCTTTCAGACAGGGCTGCTTGAGGACCACTCTGATATGAAAAAAATGTCAAAGCAATACATTAGCTTGTCTTTATGTTATAGCCATGGCTGTGGCTCCACCACACCGCCTGAGCCATTTCAACATATGGAGAAGAGTAGGAACTGAAAATCTATTACATGAGCTAAACGAGCGATATAATTTAACTGTGTGTATCATGCTATGCCCGAGTTTGTTTATGAATGGCACGCTAGTGCACACTCATATGAACAATATGCTTGTGAATGCTGCTTAAAAGCACTTAGACATATGCACGTTCCCGCCTTTTGTCTGTTGGTTCTCACTGAATGTGCCCAGCATGCAGGCTGCAGCAGCGCCAAGCACCCAGCTGGATGATTTATCACAGAATACTCCTTGATTAAGGAAAATTAAAGCAGGCTGCTACTGGCTCACAAATTGCTTTGATAACAAGTTCAAGCAGTTAGTGAGAATATTTTGGAGAATATGGACCTCTGAGAGAAAACAATAAAGCCAATTGAACTGGAAAGGGTTGCCCAAAGTTGTTGTTTTTTGGGGGGGGAGGGGTTTGATGCAGCATGGCTCTTCTCAGGGATGCAGTTTTTTTTTCTTTTTCTTTTTTGAAAAACTACATTTCATTCCCCCTCAGCTCCAGGTGGTACAAATTTATCCTGCCCGTGAGACATGACTCAAAACCATGGTGTGTTGATCAATAAAATCAGCCTTTGAGGTTCCATAGCTGTTAATGATATATGACAGTTGCAAGTTGCATCATGTATGTTAGGAGCGAGCTCCTGCCGCAGCGATAAAGTCTCATGAAGAGGCAAACGTTTATGTGTGATGCACATCTTGTAAACAAGCTCTTAGAGTGAAGTCGTGTAACTCAAGCACATCTTTGCTGTGTTTTCATCAGTGCTAATCCTTGTATGCCAAAAGAAGCGCTGCTAAGTGTGCTTACGGTTTGTTCTGCTGGAACACCTGTGTGATTGTGACTGGCACGCACAACAAGCTGATGACATACGTACAGAAATCAATTTGAGCAATTCAACATTGCCAATGGTTAGGAAAGAGTTCAGGGAGCTAAGAAACTTTTTTGTGTGTGTGTGAGAGCAGCAAGTCAAGCAAGTCAACTTCTGAAAATATATAGGACGATTAAAACCAGAGTGTGGAAACAGCTGAGACAAGTTCCATCTTCTTCTCGCTGGCTACATTTGTGTGAAGCCAGCGAGATCACCTCTTCGATCCTACTGTATGCTGTCTCAGGATTTATAGGAATTGTGCTCCTGCCCTGTCAATCATACAAAATGGCACAGTAGGCAGAGCCTTGCCTGAGCTTTTCTACCATCCCCGTAGGAGTCCGTCTATGACAATGACTGGCCGTTGAGGCACTCTCGCCGCAAGCACTGCGCCGGCTTCCACCAGTCTCCGTTGTGGCAGCGGCAGATGGTACAGTCGTCCACCTTTACTTCAATTCCGGCTGGGATGATCGTTGTTCCAGCAAAGCAATTTGGACCTGCCGCATGGGAAGGGAGGGAAGGAAAGGAAGGGAAGAAAGAAACAGAAGAAGAGGGAATGAGAACGACAAGAAATGGATGTGTCTCTCCTGAGAGCTTCTCTTTGCAGTGGGGTGGTGGAGTGATGCAGAGAGCTGCAGGGAGTTAGGGGAGTCAGAGCAGACGTACAGATCTTTTCACGGGCATGCACCGATGGGCTTGTTTTTGCAACACTAAAGCGCTTTTGTTAGTCTCCCCTTCTCCCTCGACATGGAGCGCTTTGCATCCTAATGCGCCGCAAGCAGAGAAGCCTGCCAGGCGCTGGCTTGGCAGTACAGAGAGGCTGGAGTACAGAGAGAGACAGAGGAAGAGAGAGAAAGCTGCTTTTAGAGGCAGTAGGGAGGATGGTGTTAATCACTTCGGTCTGTTTGAAAAGGCCACAGAACTCCTTAGCAATTCCTTACACAGCTTCATTCCACGCATTCACACACGCTGACTGTCAAACCAATAAAGAACTCAGATTAATTTTGACATCTGATTTATCCGTTAAACACTGTAGGATTTACTTGTGTGGATGTTGATAAGATTCCTTTAATTCTAAAACGTGCCGTGTACGACTAGAACACCTTACACCAGCGTTTCTAATAATCTCACCAGATAGACAGATTATCCTGGGTAAATTTTAGGATCTGTTTTCCAGGACGCCAAAGAACGGTATTACATTTGTAAGATTTATCTGTATTACCACCTGAAATTATTACATCTAATTTGTTTTTCTCTTTGCCTCAGAGATATTTGAGGTAGTGCATCTCTTTCTCTACCTCTAGAGACAGGAGAGCCAGAAGGTGCTATGAGTTCATCCTAGTTTTAATCATTTAAAATGAAGCAATCAGCAGCTCAATTGGTGTGACGGTGACTTTGGATCGCTCTCAGTGTTCGCCTCTGTAAAACCTGCCAGATTCAAGACTCCTCTACGAGCAGTCATAAAAACTCATATGTCCCATAACTCTTGAAGACACAGTAGCTTTCACGCCTGATATTCACGAAACATCTTGGTGTCCCGTGAATATGATTTAGGGACTGGTAGCTTAATGATAGCAACGTAAATGTGTCAAGATAGTCAACCTAAAGATCAGAGGTACATTTCTGGTACACTGTAGAATTTCTCACCTGTCACACAATTCGGGCCTTTTTCACACCTACATTTTAACACACAAGCACAGGTATCAGTAATAAAATAAATAAAGAGTGAATTTCATTTATCAGCTTCAATTTCAAGGTCCTGCCTTTGTGCATGCTGCCTCATCGTCTCACTGTCACGGCTTTCAGGAACAGTTGGAAACAATGCGGCCATCGGTAATATTATTAGTAACACCTCTGTTTTCCATTTTTAAAAAAAGGCTTGTTAATGCTTTATGGAAAAGTAACTCAGGGCATTAGATTAAGGTTACCTAAAGATCAGGATTGTGGTTAAATATTTAAAACGTCACGCTGACTCGCAGCATGACACAGGGAACATCAAGAGCATGAGTTTAACCTTACCTCAAAGCTAAAAATGCTGGAATGGTCTACAGAGGGACAACTCCCAATATTTTACAGATTCTTGCTTTATGCATCGAAGGAGTTAGGTTTAATTCCAGGCAGTGCTTGTATGAGAAATAAAAGATGCAGGAAGCCATAAATTTCCATGTGACATTGACAAAGGGAGCTGCTGGCTGCCTGCTACCCCCATCCTTTGCTTTAGCATAGATGGGTCCTATGCTCTATTTAAAAAAAAAAGAGCATGGGATCTGATCTTAGACATAGAGAGCACTTGCCAAGTCTTAACTCTCAATGCTCTGCCTCTGGACAGCTGGCACAGGTCACAGGACAAACTCGGCAGAGGTTGATGAGGGAGGAGGGTGACCCGTGCTGCTGCCAAGTGTGATTGTTTATAGCCCGTTAGATAGGGAGACGCAAGGACACAGTCTGAGCTTCCTGTCACCATGTGAAGGGCGTGCGGCCACTCGTCCGAGCATGTGATCAATTCGTGGCCAATAAAATCTGGTGAAGTCAGAAAATGTTTGTCCTGTGTCAAAACTGTCTCAGCACATCATACTTTCTCTGACTACTGCCTAAGGATTACAATGTAAACTGCAGCTTGTTCAGAGAATATGTCAAAGCGAATATGTTCCTGAACCGTATCCAGCTCCATGGCACTGCTCCTCTATGATATGTCTGTTAAAAGACCACAATGACGGCATTCTGACAGATAAGAAGTGGCAGATCTGTAGTTGGTTTAATCTTATTATACTGAGGAACCACTAGCCATTTTCAGGATACTACTCATTTCTTTTTGAGAATGACATAATTACATATTCCCTGATTAATTTACAGTAGCCTATATAATTCATGATAAAGATTAGAGCTGAATCAGTTGGGCTCAATGAATGTGGAGCTCAGAAATGAGCACTGCCACTGGCTGACTATTCTATTGTGCTGCCTCTTCCTCTCTGCTGGTGTTTTCAGGAAGGAACACCAAAAAGGTGCCAAGCTGAAAAGCTACAGCCTAATAATAGAAAGCTCTGACAAAAGTTTGGCAACCATAAGCACTGATTCGCTGATTTGTGAGCTGAAAGACATCCAGATATCAAGGTCATATCAGTTTAGTTCAAAGTTGCTTTTTTAAAAGTCTGAAATATAGTTAAGACACTGGAACATGGGTGATTAATCTTGTTTTTCACTGTGTACCCACATATAGCTCCATTTAAACTTCCTAAATCAGTGACTAATTGGACTAAATGAGTCAAATATTCCTCAGTAACATTTTAGCCACTGGCAATTAGGTCATCGCTGCACAATTCTGTTTACAAAGCAACCCTAAAACCTTTCTTTCACTAGAATAAGTTAATCTGGACCTTTTGCCTGAGCTGGAATTGTACATGTGGTGTATGGAGATACAGTCAGAACTCAAAGTAGTAACTGAAGCAGCTCATTTTAGGGACAAAATTGTATTAAGAATTGTATAAAGTCTTCTCAAGGGCCATTTAATTAAATCCAGTTGTCTTGTATTCTGTGAAATAAGCATGACTCATTTTCAGAGACTGTTACGATTGTTTGTTTTTTATGGAACGTTAGTGTTACATTGTAATTAAATTATTAATTTAAATAAACCTTTCAAATTTATATCTGTTCAGTATTAATTTCCATTCACCTTCTAAATCTCTGAAGTAAAAAGTAGTGAATGTAAACATGTTGATAGATAACAGAGAGAATCTTTTTCAAGTACTTTCAGGCATTTAAGTACACTTTAAAGAAAATGTTCTCACTCTGCTTTCTGTGACTTTCTTCCCTTTAAAGTATTTTAGCAGGATGTGCAGGTTTTATACACAAAGTTAACCCAAAGCTTTACCATGACAAGCTACTGTAGTATACTTACACTAGCATTTACCTGAAGAGTTTTGCTTGTTCAGTAAGAAGATTGTTTTTATAAAGATTAAAGCTGGTCCCATATAAATCTTACACTGTTAGATTGTTAAGAAGAGTATTATTTAGTATTGTTTGCATTCATAAAATATTATAATTATGCCTCTCCTAATCATTTATGCCACAATAAATTAAACCTATTTAAAAAAGATAAAATCCTTTTTGTATTATAAGACCAAAGCCCTCTACATAATGTTTGGATTAAAGAAAAAAGAGAGCAGCAATAAAAATAAATAAATAAATAACAACAAAAAGCTGGATATTGTAGACATGTTTTTAAAGGGAATGTAATTTGACAGGAAATGCTGAACTTGCAAAATGCATTTTATTAACACTGATTCTTTATGTTTAAAGAGAAAAAGGTGTAGTGTTTCCAGTTTTTCATTTTGGAGTCACATCATGTTTTTGTGATATTCCAGTGGATCAATTTAATATTATTAAAATTCCATGGGATCTGTATTTAGTAACCAAGGAAATTTCAAGGTAATCAGATTCAGCCCTGCCTACAGTCAACATGACCTGTCTGTCCAAAATCCTAGAGCCATTAGTCAGCTTACAATTGTGTGGCTTGCTGGAGGACAATAATGCCTTCCAGGCACAGCAGTCATGCTTTAGTCCTGTTCATATGACCTATTATTCTCAAATGTACTTTGTCTTGAGTGGTAATTAGCATTTGTTTACACAACGACTGGTTGTCATCCAGTCTAAGTTGTATAGATGATAAACATTATACCTAGAACTTCATACAGCCATAAGCATAGCAACTCTCTAATTATAATAACTACTCAATTAAAACAAAGCTGGCTCGTTGATCCAAAATTAAAAGTGACTCATGTTACAGCTAAGTGGCTTCAGCTGGGATAATATGTCTATCAGATGAGGTCAGGACCTGTTTCTATGACCCAGCACATTATATATTCTGATGATGTCAACATCTTATTAAATATGCTGCTTTCTGCTTACTGCTGCTTCAAAGTATGTCTAACTGAGAGTTCAAACTGTTGCTGTGAATGGGCTCATATCATCACAGTTTAGTCTCACTGATATTTACTTCACGCATCCTTTGAATATAATTTGCATTCTAAGTCAGCAAGCAGTGCTACAAAGTAAAAGAGATGATGATCACATACGACCTTTGGTAAACCAGATTACAGTTGAACTATGATGACCTGTAGACCTCCCTGTTTAAAGCTAGATTTGAATGCCAACCACATAAAAATATAGAGTCTGTGCATTTGATGTTATGTGCTGTGCTGTGGGGTTTTTTTGTACTGTGGACTTTTATCTAAAATACTTTTAGATGCTACTTGTTTATAGGTCTCTGTCCTTTCAGTTATGCATTTAACAACTGAATAACATGGGCTATTGGATTGTGATCACATGACTGATAAAATACCAGATTTCTTTGCTTTGAGAAAACTATTGGATTGCTTTTGCAGTTTGCTTTGGATAATTATCCATTTGTACTATAAACTGCTGTCCAATCATTTTGCAGCATTTGGCAAAATCTGAGTATAGTCCTGTACACTTCAGAATTAATTCTGCTTCAATCAGCAGTGATATTATCAATAAATGCTTGTCTCTTGGTTCTAATGGCAGCCGAATGGGTTCATGCAATAACACTGCCCCCCACCACGTTTGACAGATGATGTGGTCGGCTTCAGATCATGAGCTGTTTCTCTCCATGCTTTTCTCTTGCGATAATTTTAGTATAAGTTAAACTTGTACACCTTGACAATGATCTTGTGATCTTGTGTTGTGTTGTTCTTTCTTAACCACAGAAATAATTGTGTGATCATACACTATAAATGTCTTCTGTGGTCTTTCAGGCCTTTTGGTGTTGCTGAGCTGGCCAGTGAATTTATTTATTTGTAATAATTTATCAGATTGGTGATTTGGACCCTCCTAACAGTTTTGCTCTTTCTCTCTCTGTCTTTCTCTGATAGGTTTATTTTGGTTTTTCAGCCTAATGTTAGCCTCCTTCAATTGTACTGATATTTCTTTGGGGCTTGTATTTAAATATAGTGGGGAAAAGCTATAAAATTCAAATCAAATGCTTTAAATCAGCTTCAGATATTAATTATTCTTTAACTGCCATGAAGTAACAAGTGGGCAGGACTCACCTGGCCATGAAACTGCTGGTTAGTGAATTGTCCAATTAATTTTGAGCCTCTAAAAATGGGGGGTTGATTATGTATTAAAATGGCTGTAATTCCTAACCAGTTATTGCAATACTTATGTAAAATCCCTTGAATTAAGGCTGAAAGTTTGAACTTCACTTCAATAAATTCCACTGTGATGGTGTCCTGAGGCACAACTACATAAATTGTGCCGTTGAACCTAACTGCACATCCTAGTTGCACAATTTTTGCCCTTGTTTGAATGCAATGATTTCTATAACTGTATTTTTTATTTAAAACTAAAACTTGTAACAGGTAAAGAAAAACACAAATATCTGTCTCTCTGACTATATGTAACTGAACTGAGGACATTTGGGTGTCTGCTTTTCATTGTCCCTTGGCCAAAAATGAGAGCTAAATAGCATTCGTTCATTGTCCTCACTTCGCAGCCCTCAGCTATCCACTCCCGTAGAGATTTATCTGGTTCCAGAGCCTGATGAGGAACCCTTGGGTAACCTAGAAACAGCAGGCCTACCACTGAAATGCCAAGGGTGTCACTGTGTCCTGTCAGCCTGGATTAGTTCTCTCCTAGCAGCTTCTGTAGCCTTGTTACTTTGGTGTGTGTGTGTGTCACTCTATGTGTGTTTATGTGTTGAAACAGAAGAAAACAAGCAACGGTGAGAAAGAAAAAATACAAGGAAGAAAATGTTTGTAGTTGTGCCACTGCGGGCATTTAGCATCTGCCTCCAACTAAGTTATTCCCTTTACTTTTATCCTGTAGGTCAGCAGCAGTTAAATATATACATATATACATATACACTTTCTTTTCTCATTAGTTTGTCATTTAAGTTCAGCAAGAATGTAAAAACATTTTGTTTAGTGAATGCAACGTCAAGTTTAGACTTTGAATTTGATTTTACGCCAGGTTCACACTGCAAAAGTGCAGTTACTGTACTTTACTCATAAAGCTCCATCTGTCCCTCAGGACTGGTGCTGGCAAAGGGAAATCTCTCACCTCGCCTTGTAAATAGTCAATGAACCATTGGAATCCTATAATTCTAATTTAGGGATTGGTTGCGTGTGACAAGGGCTCCGGGGCACTGGGAAATAAAAGGCTCTCTGAGGACCCATTAGTCCCTCCTACCATCCCTTTAATCAATGGGCTAATGTTTACTCTGCTTAGTGTGTCATTTATAATTAAAACTAGTACTGCTCATTAGTGTCCAACGGGCCCAAGGTAATAATTTTAATTCATAAAACATCAATTACATCCTCATCCTGATCTAAAGCCACGGCCATCAAATGGTGATACCACCGATAAACTTGCTGTCATTGGTTTAATGAAAATTTAATGACTTCTAAGGAATCTGAGTTGACTTCCAGAGGAGATGAGTGTTTACCGTTTTTACAGATGGGGCAGCATTGCTCTGGCTCGTACACAGGGTTGACACACTCTGGGACGGCGCAATCGGACACCACACAATGCACTTCATTATTTGGTTCGCAGCGGCACCACTCACAGGGTGACGGCTGTGGGCAGAGGAGGAAAGAGACAGGGAATCTGGGTTAGATGACTCAGTAGCTTTCACCTTGTGTGTATGTGTGTGCATGTCCATGCATGCTCGTGTTTTTCTCATATGCACATTCTTAATAGTTTCAGATACGTGAAAAAAATGTGTTGTGATAAACAAAGACACAGGTTAATAAATTATTCACATCCCCAGTTTTATTAGGGTAGTTTTGCCTTAACAAAAACAGCCTATACTACTGCTAGCTTACAACAAAATCTCGAGAAATAACTAAGGGAGTCTATAAAGTAATGCTCATGATATTTAATGTTTTGCTGCATTCTGCTGTGGCCTGCCTCAGGAAACAGTTCAGAGACTTATCTCACCACCTCTGCAACATGTAAATCAGTAGCTACTATGCAGCTCCCTGTGCAGCTGCCTCATACTTGACTCTATCTTTACAAAGTCTCTTGACCGGAAAATGAACTGTAATGCAATTTCATGGAGTGGAAAAATACAAACTGTTTCCAAATCACAAAAGGTCAGCTGTTCATCATATTAGATTTTCTTTTTGCTCATCATAGTAAACAGCCTTTTGAGTGTGTCTCTGCACTGCTGTATCAGCAATTTGGTGTCAGGCTTAGACAGTAATAATATTTCATATTTGATAACCCCTTTTGTGGTCTTAACTTTTTTGGTGGGAAAGCTGATCTATGTGGACAGCGGCCAGTGCAACATAAACAATAAGCTTCACATTATGATTATAATCTTCATGATTTATTCATTTGAAGGATAAAATTTCACTTATTGCAGCAGTCAATAATTTTAATTCATAACATATCAATTACAAACTCATCCTTTAATTTGCTACCACAGAATTTCCTGTGAACTCTGTGGTGGCAGCTTTTAAATGATTAGTTCATGGGTCTTTACCCTGTTGGTCAAGTGTTGCATTCCAACTTGCAATATTTTTTTTCTTTTTTCTAGCAGACAGAATTGAATTTCATGCATTAAAAAAAGGAGATCCGCAGCTGTCTATTTATGCATCGTTTTCCCCGCTGGTGTGGGTTTGCCTTATGGGATGTCTCTATACAATGGAAAATTTACAGTGTAAGCTAATATTTAGGCAGAGGTATGTTTTATTTTCTTTGGATGGACTTTTTCCATTTTGTATAGTATGCTAAGTTAACCAGTTCATGCCTGCACTTAAGTCATTATAACAGATTCATTTTTTCTGATTTCTTTAATTGATTAATGTAGTACTTTGGAACTGTGTCATCAAATATCTGAGCTGCATTTGATCCCAAAATATATGGATTTATAGCCACAACAACAGGAGCTCCACAGTTTGTTTTTGTGCAGAGATAGGTGAAAGGGCTAAGGTATTTCAAGATGTATTTGTGTTACTTTTACCATCTCTTCTGAGCAGATTGCATTAAGTGACACATAATAAAAGTGTCAAAACTCCTTATGTTTTTATTGAAGTTTATGGGAGTCAGCATGCACTGTGGCTAGAAACTGAAAGTGAGCATTCAAATTAAGAGATATAGGGGAAACTGTGCAAAATAAATACAATCCATTTACTGATTGTAGCTATTCCCAAGACCATGTAGAAAGAGTTCTCTGAATCAATGCAAAATAAATAAATGGATAAAAAAAAATCTAAAATGTTACTTCCTCTTATTAAACTTTCTTTCCTCACGATAGAACATCTGATAACTTTGCATTACATATGCTGTAATTCTGATGAATGTAGATGAAAATCATCACTAATTTCTTATATGCATTTGCAATATAAGAATAAAGCTTTAAATCATGACAAATAACAAAGTCTTTATCTCTAACATATTACTATGAGAAGACTGATTAAATATTTAAAGCCGATGTAGCTCTGTAGTCCATCACATTTACGACTTGAATAAAAATGCAAAAACACTGGCAACAGAAGAAGCTCAGGTTAAATCAAGATTATATTGGGTAATATGTTTCATTGGGGATATTAAAGCAAGATTAGTTTGCAATAATGAACTACATTCCATGGGTTTATTACAATGTTTAGAAGAGAATATTCCAAATGAATATTATGCGTGGATGTGGTGCATAAACATGGCCCAGAAAATGTTAAAAACCCTTGAATAAACTTATCAAACTAGCTAAAATGATCAGACTAAAAAGAAATGATGGGATGCTTTTAAAAGAAAGTCCCAAGACATCAAGCAGAGATCTAAACTTCTGACATATCTGGCATGTAAAACCAAACTGATGCTCAAACTGTGGGCACAGATAACCACATTCAAAATACAGAGTAAATATAAAAACAGGAACATGGCAGCGCTTCTGCAGATGTACTCAGCTATAGTGTACTGCCAGAAGTGTTTAGATCTTGAAAAAAAATATCACCATATTATAGTATTTTGCATCAATTTATACATCATGGCATTGTGCTGTCCTGTGTGAATATATAGCTTTGCACCATCACATGCTGAAATTTAATGAGGCCTACAGAATCCAGCTGACATGATATCTATCCATCCTTTGTTTTAAACTGTTTATCTAACTAGGGCTGCTGATGACTCGAGCCTTTGCCAGCTGACACTGGGTGAGGAGCACAATAAACAGTCCATTACAAAGCTAACAAAGAGATGCAGACAACCATTTATGTTCACATCCACAGATACAGTATATTTAGAATCACTAATTAGCTTAACATGCAGAACTGTGTCTCCAAGTACCCAGAGACAACACACAGGATGAGATTTTAGAATTTTAAATGTTTTGAGTAGAATTTCAGTGAAAGGAAACAAACAAACTGACAGTAAAATATGATAACATACATTATATGAGAAAGTAAAGTCTTGCTCAAATAAATATTTTGGTTACTATGACATTATCATGTTTTAGTGATTTTATATAACTCAATTTAAGTGCCATGCAAAAAATGCTCTTATCTGACCACACTGATTGAAGTTATTAATTATGTAAATTACTTGCTTTACATACAGTATGCAGTTGTGTTCATATTTATTTGGACATTGGCACCATTATTGTAACTTTGCCTCTGTAAAGCACTAGTGTGGATTTTATATCTGGATGCAACTGAAGTGCAGATTTTCATACTTTAATTCAAGGAGTTTATGGTGATTTCATTTTAATGGAGAGACAGAATATTAACCAATAATGCAGAACAAAAAAATGAGGTTATAAAATGATTTCCAGGTCATTGAGTGAAATTAGTGCTTGATCTCCAAACAATACATGACTTAGTACTTGATGGATAAACCCTTCCTGGCAAGCACAGTGGTAAGACATTTTTGTAGTTGGTCAACAGGTTCGCTCATGAGGGATTTTTCCAGAAATTCTCGAAATCCTTTAGGTTTCTTGGGTGCTACTTTGCAAAGTTTCAGTTCCCTCCACAGATTTTCAATAGGATTGAGGTCTGGAGACTCCATGAAACTGATGCACTTCTTCCTTAGACACTCTTTTGTAGCCTTGTATGCCTGTATGTTTTGAGTCATGGTCCATGATTCTGTCTATTAGTCCCTCAGTATGTTTAAGTCATTCTGTATCCTTAGCAGAAAAACAGGCCCAAAGGCCCATAATGTCTGTATGGGGATGGTGTTCTTTTCTTTATACTCAGCATTTCTCTTCCTCCAAACACAGTGGATCGAGTTGATGCCAGATAGCTAGATTTTGGTTTTATCTGACCACAGCACTTTCTCCCAAGCCTTCTCTTAATCATTTAAATGTTCACTGGGAAACACAAGAAGGGCCTGTACATGTGCCTTCTTTGGCAATGGGACCTTGTGGGGACTGCAAGATTTTAATCCATTAGAACGTAGTGTGTTGTCAATGGAGTTCTTGGTGACTGTGGTCCTAACTGCCTTCAGATCATGAACAAGCTCCTACTGTGTAGTTTTTGGCTGATCTATCACCTTTCTCATGATCATCCTCACCCCAGGAGCCAAGATCTTGCAAAGCTTCAGATGTTGGCCATTTTACATTTCCTCCATTTCCAAATAACTGCACCAGCAGTTGTCACCTTCTCATCAAGCTTCTTGCAGATGGTTTTGTAGTTCATGCCAGTCTTGTTCTGGTCTACAGTTTTGTCCCTGAGATCCTTTGGCAGCTCTTTGGTCTTGCTCACAGTGGTGAGGATGTTAGATTGAAAGAAATTTATTGTGTGGACAGAAAATTGAGTGATTCTATGGACAACTCGTCATGTGCTTTATAAACATAACGTGTTGAGATCAGGAGTATCTGTAACTGATAAACTGACTGATTGACTGTAATCTATGGGCCCGCAGGCAATCTGTGAGAGCCAAAATTCTGGCTGGGTTTTAGGGGATCAATTACTTCAAGCACTTTCAAGTAATGACATGCAAATCAGTTCATAACTTGTATGTTTTTTCTAGATAATATTCTGTCTCTCTCCATTAAAATGAAATTACAGTGTAAAATAGGCTGTTCTTTTCTTTGTAAGTCAGTGAATTTACAAATTCAGCACAGCATCCAAAATATTTCCCCCACTGTAGTCCCCCAGGTGCAAAAGTATCAAATCAGTTGATGGACAAGCAGTTTCAAGTCCAGGTGAAGCCTGTTCCCTCGTTATTCCATGACAAGTTAAGCCGATTAAAGAGTTTATTCCAAGTGTTAAACTTGCATCTATCCACTGGAATTCTCAATATGACATGCAAAGAGATGCCAATAGAAGTAAAGGTCATCATTAGACTGAAAAACCAAAGTAAGCCTATTAGTAGTGTTGTGCGATACTGAAAATTTTGGTATTGATCTGATACCAAGTAAATTGGGCCAGTATTGTAGATACGAATACTAATACTGATGCTTTTGACCTGCAAAGGCGCCTCATCTAGAAGAGAGCAGTGTGTCATGATTTATAAAATGAATCATCACTAATTTGCATATTCAGTACAAATTTGTGATTACTATGATTGGGATTACTTTCTACAGTAATTAGTTAATAATATAAAAACAACAACAACAACTTTTTCACGGTTTTCACGTATTTTGAAAACTGGGTTTTTCGGAGACCTGGAATTTAAATGTGCTTGTCTCTAAAGCACTTTTGGTCATCTTCTGTTGTTTAAATGTGCCACAGGCTATAAATGAAATAGATGTGACAGTCAACACAAAAATGTTCAGGCATTTTTCATAGCGCATGTTTGAGTCATATTTTTTCATTTCCAAAAAAAAAAAAAAAAATCTGCTGAGCTTAGAGGGTAGAAACAAAGCATCAGCTGAATACCAATACTATTGATATTGCATCAATCCACCGACCTCTACTTAGACAGATATCAAAAACTTTATATGTGGCCATGCTTGGAATTCTTAAAATGAAGGAATGCACTGACCAGCTCAACAGCACCAAAGTCCACTTTTTTTGTTTAGGAAAAATCCTTTACAACATTTAGCCAAGCAAGAACACTATCAGGCAGGTAGGTGCATCATTGTCTAAACCTTTAAGAGACACATTCACATTGTAGGTTTACAATGTGGTGCAAAGAACATGAAGGCCAGATTAGTCTGTGCCTTGGACACTTCTGACAGAGCCTTCACATTTCTGACAAAGAAAAGGTCTCTGGATGGATGAAATCAAGATTAACTTTTACCGGAATGATAGGAAGAGAAAAGTATGCACAAGGATGAGAAACAGCTGTAGCATACCACTTTATCTGGTAGAAGTAATGTTATAGCATGGTATGCACATCTATGGCTGCCACCAGAACCGGGCCACTACTGTTTATTGATGATGTGACTGCTGATAGAAGTACTGATAGTAGGATGAATCTTGAAGTGTACAGGGCTTTACTCTGTGCTTAGATTCAGCCAAATGCTACAAAACAAACAGGACGTTTTTTTTTGCAGCATTTGGCTTTTGACCTAAAACATCCTCCACATGCAGCCTAGGAGCTTTCTCAAAGAAATGGGGTATTCTTCAACGGCAAAGCCTGTCACCTGATCCCAACCTAATAGAGCATGCCTTTCAGTTACTGAAGACAAACCTGGAAGGAGAAAGAACCAGCAGCAAGGGCCAGGCAGAACATCTCAAGGGAGGAAATGCAACATTTTTGCAGTCACAGACTGTAAATGATTTTAATCCAAGTATGAAAAACCAAATCTTAACTGATAGATTTTTTTCATTATCATTGACCAAAAACCCCCAAATCCAATCTTAACCAAAACAAAACATATGGATCTAATTGTGTATTTTACAATGAGAACAGATCCATTTAGATAATCAATTTAGATATAACGTAATATGATACATATTCACAACGAAACAATAAAGCTTTAGGGATAAACCCTGGGGAGAACCTTATGTTTCACAGTTATAGACTTGATTATAGCACTAGCTAATCCTGAAGTGAAGCTGTGAGCCTGAAAAGTGGATTCAACAGCTCCACAGAAGAGTGTAGGAATGCGTTTCCACTGTGGCACATAAATACCTTATCTACTTTTTCCAACAATGTCTTTCACATAATTTGTCTCTCAGGTCAATGTGGGTAGTTGTTGCATGATATGCTAAAATGAAAGTGGAAGTTACAAGCAGGAGTCCTGATAAATGCCATTGTTTTCTCCTCCTTTAACATCACTGATAAGATGGGAGGAACTGCAACCAGAATGCAGCAGAGCTTGAGCAGGCAGAAATAAAAGTGGACTCATTCTTAATTGCTGAAAAAGCTCAGTTGGTACAGATACCAGAGTAGATGCTGTAGAGGAGCTACTTGAAATCCATTCAGACAGAAACTTGCATGAAATCATGTATAATAAAAACAATGGATAACATGAGTGGGTAGGTACAAACGCGACACAAATGTGAATAAATATTTTTGAACAAGGTTTCATCCAAAAACTGACACAGAAGAGGGAACTGGGTTCTTACTTTAATATATGTGCATGTATTTAATCCCTAGGTGTTTCTAGATGTAACAAGTTGTATTAAAGTACAGACTGGAGATTGTGGCTATGAGAGACAGCAGTTTTTATTCACTATCACGACTGACCTTTAAAATAAATTAATTTGAAAGTGGTATTTCTCTGTAGGTTAATCTGCCAGATCGGCCTGTAATGCAGCCTGCTAGTTCAGATGCTTTACGGGAAAAAGTATATTAAAAATGCAATTGGAAAAGAAAACTTCTTCATGCACCTTTGACACATTGCTGAGAATCCTTCAATGTATTCAGCCATGCCTGGTGCTTTCAATGCGTCCTTTTGTGTGAGGTCTACCGTGAAGAAGATCAGTCATGCCTAAGCCCAGACTTACAAAAGAAAATGGAGCACTAGTACTGAATTTAGACTTGCTGCCAGATGTTTTGGTGAGGAAAAGACGCCTGTTGTCCCCATCTTTTTGGCTGGCTATTAGAGTCAATCGAGTGCCATGCTTTTCATTCGCACACTGAGACAAACAGAGACAGGGCAGGGAAGCAATGAATAGTCAAGTAACCTTCAGCAGGGCAAATGGCAATGCAAAATACTCTGAGACTGGATGACAGGGTCACAGGAAATATACTCATGCTGTTAAAAGCAGTGACAGGAATGAGTTGACAGTCAAACTGCATGCTCTGTTGTTCAAGTCAAAACAATGTTTTACCAGTGGTCAAATAACACAGAGAATAGACAGAAAGGACTTGAGGATGAGGATGAAAAACATGCAGTACTAACACTTGCACACCAATTCTGCAAGTGCAAATATGTCAAAACCATAAAAACGTGTTTGACATTCTGTGCGGTCAAATTGTTTGCACTTAACAATTTTTTTCCCCTAATTGCGACTATTGTTGCCTCCAGCAAATTGGATAAGAAAATCAATTTGAGCAATAATTTTAACAGCTTTTATGGATGTTTTCTCACATAGGTATGTTAAAAGCACAACAACTTACTGTGGTTGTGTGTGATGTGTGGGCAGCTCAGTGTGTGTGTGTGTGTGTGTGTGTGTGTGTGCACAATTTTAAACAAATTATAATTGTCTGCAGACATGTTTTCACAGAATGCTTCTGTGACTTCACCAGATCACTGCAGTGATAGAAAAGTACAGATATAATAAAAGTTACCAAAAAACAGAGACATGAAAAAATCCAACCACTGTGTTTGATTTACATTGATTGCAGTAATGCATTTATGAGATTTCCTCAACATCTAAATCTGGTACAGGGCTTAAGTGCACTCCACTGAATAGTACTTGTCTCATGCGGATTAAGTGAAAGGTGAGCAGAACTCAAGCATTAAGGCTATTAGTCACAAATTAAAATTGTTTGTCTTTAAATGAGAACCTATTCAAGATCTGATGGCTGATTTGCACTGTGTGTACCTTTGTTACTGAACATATTAGAGCCCTCCCACCTTTGTCAAATCTGCATCCCTTCCCTAGGGGGGAGGGTGGTCATAAGAAGCATGGATGGGATTCTTCACATCTGAGTTCACATCCCAGCCCTAGCCTGAAGATCTGGGATCTGAACTCACCCTATACCTCCTGGTTCTTGATTGCAGCTGCGCTGAGGCCAGAGGCACACCGGCAGCCATGCTGGGTGGACTGGTCCCTTCCTCATCAGATGGAAAACCCTGTAGGTGAAACACCTACTATGGTTGAGTGGCATGACTCACTCACATGGCAATAAAACAAGATATTGGAAATTACTGCATCTACTTTTACAAAGAATTGAATGCTGAATCAACAGTATCAGTATTAAATTCTTTGTTGCTACAAGCAAAAACTTTTAAGTGGATGAGCTGTAGTGGGAAATGTAGTTTGGACCTATTTGTCAATTTGCTGATGCACGAGTTATGCCAGCATTAGATTCACAAATGACAGGCTGACATTTCGCTGGAGTCAGCTGCTTTGTGTTGAAGGAATGCCCAATACTACTTGCATGATAATGATTGCATACTTTAGGTGCAATATACTTAATGATCAGCCTACAGTATAATGAGGTTTTCAGCATAAGGAAAGTGGCAATATGAAGTGTTGGTGGATGCCAAATTATGTATACTGTACAAAACAGTTCTTCATAGCCAGACATCCCAGTTTCCCAGAAGCTCTAAACAGCCCACATCTCTCTTGTTATCTTCCCAAAATACTGACTCTTCGTCTCTCTTCTCTTCTCCATCATCTGCTACTGAATATAAATGCAAACCTCTACACAATGCAACACAATCACCTCAAATGAAATGCCAACAAGGCCCAAACCAAAGGTTAACCTGTCGGCATCTTTAAACAGGGGTCTGCATATCAGACACTGACGGCCTTTGATTTCCTTTAACACTGCGGGGTTCTGAGGCTTTCATGTCTTTACTGAAGAAACTCAACTTTCACAGTTTGGACTAAGACACTGCTACTTGTGTGGGCATGGATTGTTTTTTAAAAAAAGTTGATCATTATGAACCATAGTGCAATTTCTACCGAGACAATCCATAAAAACAAATGATTTTTGTTCTTCACCTTGAAGTAATGTTGAAATGTCCTTCCCTTCTCTTGCTCTTAAATGCACTATTGATAGATCAGATGTTACATCAGACTGCGAAGCTTTTGCCCTTAAAGTGGCCCTTACAAAATCACAGAAATCTGTGGGGCTGCAGGAGCTTGATTGTGTCTGACGTGCAAACACACCAATCATTACAGATTAAGTACATGGGTTTCAAATGGGCTAATCTCTCACACCCCTTGTTAATGGGAACACTATGTCACTTTCATGCCACCAAGAGTTGTGGTTGCCTACTAATGCAAAACATTTTTCAGTTTTTTCAATATCATTTTTCTTTATTTTAACATTTGAAATCTTTATGTCATTCTGTTTACAATGGCAAGAGAACACCTGAATATTAAAATCTTTGAATGGATATTCGTATATCAATATTGTTGACAGACTTGTTGACAGAATGGCACCTAATAGAGACGTACTGTAACAGTTCTGAACAAAGGCATGAACTCCAATGCAATGCCTCTTTGCGCCTCTAGCTGATAATGCAGATGAATCCCACAGCCGCTAAAAGGTTTTACATTAAAAACTGATGAATAAACATTAGCGCACTATTTTTTCCCTCCTTGTGCTGTTTGATTTCTTGTGATTTGTCAAAAAAATGCATTTCCAGAGAAACTGTAGCAGAAAAGTTAATTATGATGGCCTGTCTACACACCTGCTTGGCTTAACTCACTCTTTAGCCCCATGCATGCGTCAGTTTTTCTTTTTCTTTCCGTTCAAGTGGCATGCTAATTATTTTCTTATGCAAAATGTTCTGACATTACAGAGAGCTTTGTTTGTTTTACCTTGAAGCTGTTGTAAAACTACATTAAAACACTTCATGTTTTCTTGGAGTTTTGGACAGCAAGCAAAAAAGGAAGACAAAAGGAAATATACCGTAGTGTCTATATTCACTAGAAGTTGCTGTAAATACAAAAAGATGATCATCTGGTACTTAACCGGGTCAAATACCTAAAACAGACCTACAGAGTTATTATAGATGTAAACACTTCATAATCTGATATTCTATGTTGTGTGCACTCCTGGATTCACTTCCTTTAAGTTACCAAAAAGCATAATTAAAGCTATGCACAAAATTAATTTTATGTATGGTACTTTACATTTTTCAAAAGCAGTCTTCATCTTAGAAAACAGTTTTAATGATACATAGATATTGTGCATTCCATTGCATATTTGACAGCATAAGATCAATATTTTTTAACCCTGCAAAGGAAACCTTATGAGAAATAGTCAGATTTATTGGACTGTATAAGCACACACACGCACGCACATGTAGTCCACCCACTCCTGCAAACTACAACTGACAAAGTTAGCTTTGAAGATGCTTTTGAGCTTTTGAAAGGCTATTTTCAATTATTCATTTAGTTCTTGAGTACCTTTTATGTGTCTTCAAAAGGGTAACCAACAACTTGTGTTCCCCAGCTGTGGCCCGGTCACACTTAACAGATATTTGCTGGGGTCATAAATCCTATCTGAATACAATAACCCTTGTCTAAGGAGCTAGTGCAGGCTTTTGCTTCTAATGTCTTCTGATTTTGATCTGCAAATGCTGGTAGCTGGTTTTGAAAAACAAAAATTCTAACTACAGGAATTATCTTCAGAGTAGATCTGTTATAAGAAATCTCCTATCTAGTTTTGTCTTATTTTACATCTTTGGCAGAGGTTCACAAAATTGATAGAAAGTTTTTCATGTTGCTGATGATGAGAACATACCTCTAACATTAGTTTCTACTGTGTAACTGGTAACTCCATAATGGGATAAACTCACAGCTATTATGTACAGCAACAAAAAAACTGAATTTTTGATTGATTGCGTCATTCAAAAGCTAATTTATGTCACTAAAGTGGAGCCCGCAAAAATTCATTTTACCATTGGAGGCTTATAGCATTTGGCTGACAACCGCAATAGATGCACTTATCTTAACTGGTAACTGATACATTTGCACAGACATGAACAAATGCTATGATTAACCACAGAGCTATACCCTTGTTTTGGCTATGACATGTCATATTATATTTCAGTCACTTACTGCCTCAATCCAGTAGTGAGAAATGTGAATGAGGAGGTTTCCTCATGGGCAGCAACAATTTAAACACAGACTGTAGTTGTCATGCTCCCAGTGTCATTTATAATCAGGCAGTACTGTCATGCTCTGTAACAACCACTGAGACACTGGTGGGTAGAAACCTTTTTTTCAACAGACACGGGGAAACTGGAGCTGCCAGTGATGACTCAGTGTCCACAAATCACAGTATTAAAATACTGTTATAGCATCTGTCAGTTTGGTAATGCTGGATGAATGTTCAGTTGATGAAGCAGGCTGAAGGATGACATCACTTTGGGTGGCAGCCATCTTGGTGCCCTTGGCCAATAAACACATTTTGAGCTTACTTTCACATTATGCCAAGGACTGATCTAAACCCAAATACAAAGCCTCACTAATTTGAACCCTAACAGCCCCACCAGATCACATCTGCGCCACTGTTGTGTTACATTTTGTTATTTTCATCAGTAAATGTGATCAAATATGATTGCTGTCAACAAGTTGACAGACTAAAAAGGAAAGAAAAATATGAGACGTGGTTTTTACATTATGTTTGAATTAACTTTTCAGTTTACCTTGACCATAGAGGTGTTGCTGTGAATGTATATGATTGTCACAGACCTGTTTTGTTTTAAAACATCTACCCTGCGTGTTGCTTGATTGTGTTTTACCAAATGAACTGGAAAGATGGGTCTTGAGCATCAATAAGTCGTCAATAAAGATAAATAGGATGCAAAGTGGTGATTGTTGGTGGAATATTCATGTTCAGTGCTAGAGTTTTGCTAGTGGACTTTGGTAAACACATGTTTTTTCAAAGGCTGAATCATAATCTACTCATTGCTTACCTTGAATTCTTCCAGAATTTTATAGGTTTTCCCTCGGTACTCGCAAAAGTTTTTCACCTCTTTGCACTCAGGGCAGCATCCATTGTGTTCCACTTTGGTGCACTTTGGATGCAGTTTCGGGCACTCGGGTTGGTCGCACACAGGCCCGTCCTCTGTGCACACGCACGGGCAGTTCGAGTGTCCCGGATAAAAACGTTCCCCCAGTTTGTAGACGAAGCCGCTGTCATCCACGCATCCCTTGCCCCGGTAGTCATCAAACACAATGTTCTCACCGACGGTCCGCTCCGCCTCGTCTGCGGCGTAATCCTCGGGGTTACCCACCGTGGCCGGTGACACAGCGCTCAGGGCCAACAGGGGGACGAAGGTAGTCAAGAGGAGAAGGCCCATCCTTTGCCGCGGCATTGACATCCACGTTCAAAACGGCTGTGTGGATGTCATCCTTAGCCTCTCTGTATCCTCTCCGGATCTGTCCAGGGCTTCATTATCACCACCATCACGTAAGGAAATGAGCTGCAGTGGAAAAAATAAAAGATGATATGATGGATGATGACTCCCCAGCTGCTGTTTTGCACATCCTTACAAACCAAAATTACCTTTTAAATACTTTCCCCCCCTTTTTTCTCTTTTTTGTTTGGCTTAGGCCTATGTAGGGTATCTTTTATTTACGGTGCACAGATGCTGCACCAATGTTTCAATAGAGATCATTCGGGATTCTTTATCATTGCTCTGTCACAAAAGAAAATATCTTACACATAAAGCTAAAGCCAGGGATGGTGAAAACAAATATAAAAACATTTGCTAACATAAGAAGCATGCAGTCTATATGCGTTAGTGTGCTGGTGGTGCATTAGATGCAAATTATTCTCCTCTTTCAAAATCACAGCAACAGCTACGACCATCAACAGAGGGAAGGGTTATAACACTGATTATCTAAAGTGGGTGGAGTGAGCTCCTCACGGTCGTCTTCTCCCCATTAAATAAAACCGAAGCTATCAGATATTACAATTTGAAACTTTATGAGAGGCATCAGAGACAACAGGTAGCATTAACGCTTTCAATTCTCCTCCAGGCCAGTAATGATAGTAATCACTTCTCCGACTCTGGGTTTCTTGTAACCACCTCTTATTATATTAACCATGTTCCATGCAGATACATGCAAATATTGAGAAATGCGCAATGATTTAACCCAGAATGCGTCAACCCTTTGGAAGGGGAAACACACACATCGACAATCCAGACAGTTGGGCAATATATAGCTGAAGATAAATATCTCTATGATGCGTATTAAGCGACAGCTCTAACTCACTCACCGCTTTGAATAAGACTGATATCCACTAAGTGTGAAGGCAGGATCCCCAACACAGAGAGCGGAGACAGATTACAAATAGTCGCCTTGCCTATTGGAAACTTCACTCTATCCACAGGCTGAAATCACCAGTCTCCACGAGATACTGTAATCCGCCCTCTTGTCGTGATGATGTGCTTAAAAGCAACTAAACAACAGCCTTTTGGAGGTTTGCTCCCCTTTTCCCCTTGCAGAGAAAAAGACATCCGCGTAAAAGTAGGTCTTCTTCATGATTATCCTCATTCGACTCACCTTTTCGAGACAATATCGCAGTTCAAGTCCAACTGCATGCGTTACAGACAGAGAAAGAGAGACTGAAAAAGAAACTGCTCGAGAAATCCTCTATAGCGTTCCCTGAGAATCCGGAGTCAATTCAGTATTTCCCCACGATGGAGGTGAATATTAGAAAGCAGCAGCCAGTCTTGTTGCACATGTGTGTATACATCCAGCAGTTGTGCGGAAAATAAAAAATCCACATGGGTAGAAGTTAAAGAGTATAAAAAATCGACCCATTCGCGGCTGAAGCCAGTCATTTTTTGATTTTGTGGCCGAGGTCACGTTCATCATCAGCAGGCGAGACTGACGAGGGAGCGCTCCGACTTTCAGCACCTTGGAGAGCGACTATCTCCTGCGTCCTGCGCCGAGCAGAGCAGAGCGCCCCCCCAGTCCCCTCTGCCAACCACAGTCACAACAACACTCACCTCCCACGATCCGAGGACAAGTATGACTGCATTACTGCAAGGGTTAAAGGCTGGGACGAAGTAAAACGATCAAATAGGTGGTCATTAGTCAAGACTGGTTCCGACAGGAGCAGCTGGTAAATTGAGGAGGTATGCTAGATCAGTTAAATATGTGTGCGAGCCTTTCCCCTGTCTGTAAACGGGTGCGCCTATGTGCACGCCTGCCTCATTATACGCCTGTGAATATGTGTTTCCATGCGTGCGCGAGTGTGCCAGCCCGTGACAGTGTCTTCACACATGACCCGCAGCATGTTTCTCTGAGTCACTCGTTTCTAGCGCACTTTACGGAGACCTATTTGTATTCAATGGTGCACTGCAAAAGGGAGTCTGACTTCTCAGCTCCCCACCCCCAAACACCACCACATTAACTGAAAAGTACAGTATGGCTTTGCAGAGCAACACCAGCTTTGTTTTACAAATGGTAGCCCATAGGGGCCACTGCCTGACTACAGTCAGTCTAAGGGTAGACGACTAAGAGCTAGAAGACCAGCACTTAATTAGACATTCCCACAAAGACTGATAAACACCTTGTCAGCTGCAACCTACTATGCATTTATGGTCATTTCTGAGTAATGGATATGTTTTTTTAGAGTAATGAATACTTGTTAGTCCTCAGGTTGAGTGAGACTGTCAAAAACTTATGTTCTTCAACTTTAAATATAGATTTACATCTGCTGCAGACATCATGGAAGGTCAGATCTAATGAGATCAGGCTAATTCACAGAATGCATTTAACTATACATCACAGCATACTTTTGACTGATGCTGCTGCAGATATATTTTCACGCATTAACTTTAACTGCATGGTTTCATAACCTACATGACATCTGCATGTATGTTTAGGTGTTCACTTGGCACAAACTCATGTGCAAACATATGCCATGGCAATTGTTGTCTTTTTTTTCTGACATATTTGTACAAGTAAGCATTTCACACTGTCTTTTTGACATTTCAAATATTTGTTAAAGCAAAAATATTGCTAGATAGAATATTCTTTTGAGGAAAAAGTAGGTATATCCTTAGCCACAGAAGCTAGTACTGCCCCTCTTTTAGCTGAAATAACTTCATGTAGGTATTTTGCATAATTGTCCACCAGTCTCTGACATCGGCATGCTGAAATTTCTGACCACTCCACCATGCAAAATTCTTTCAGCTGCACTATATTTGATGATTTTCTTGCCAATTTCAGATACTCCCCAGCAACATTTCACATGGATTCAAATCATTTTTTTTTTCTTGTCTGGGCCATTCCACAACCCTTTATTTTTTTCATTTTGATTCATTCCTTAATGGATCTGCTGCAGTGCTAAGGATTATTATCACACTAAAAGCTCCATTTCCTGTCCAACCTCTACTCTTGGACAGATGGCTTCACATTATCTTGAAGCACTTTTTGATATGATGCAGAATTAATCGCTGAATCAGTGACTATAAGCTGCCCTGTCCCCAAGGCAGCAAAGCCATCCAAAACCCTAACATATCCACAACCATGATTCATAGTTAGTATAAGGTATTTCTCTGAAAAACTGTGCCAAACATGTCCAGGGGTCCTGTGGTCGAACAACTCTAGCTTTGGTTTGTCTGTTCAGACCACATAACGGCTCGCTCATAGACTAAAAACGGTTGTTTTCCTCTTGTGCTCTTTTTGGTCAGCAAAGGCTTCTTGCTGGCATGAAGGTCAAATGTCTGCTGTGTCTTTCTGATTGTAGACATATGCACTTTGATGAGCAGTTGCATAACTTACCTGTAGATCATGTGATGCATTTTTTTGGGTTCTTGTTCAGCCAGTCCTGGAGAAATTGGCCTTGTTTTTTGTGGATCTCTACTTTATCTGTGTTATTCTAGGGTCTTTACCTAACAATATAAAGTGCATTGGGATTACAATCTTGGGATTGTGACATGAGGGAAACAAATACTTTAATAGCAAAGGGAACACCAGACCCTAGATGTTATGGGTTGAAGCAAGAAAGCTTTATGCATGGCAGATTCCACCTTTCATCCATTGAAGGTGTTCATTTTTATGAATTTATGAATTTTCAGTTGTGGTAGTTGCAAAACTGATCTCAAAAATATATCAATGTTATGTTTCATATTTGTTCAACAAAGTCATCTTTTAAATTTAAAGAGGTTTAAGTGTTTGCTTGTTTACATATGTTTAGGAAAAACTACTGTGTCTATGTCTATGCATGTGACTATATGAGGTATGAAGGCACAGGGACACTTCTTCCTTGGATGAGGTGAACCTAGTTTAGCTCACCATCCCATGCTGGCTCTCTTCATTAAGTATTCACTAATCACATGGGAGGAGGACTGAGAGGAAAACTGTGAAATTGGTGAATGTTTGGAGAAAAGATAAGAACTGTGCAAGAAATGCTACAGCTCAACATGAAGAGGTAGTCTAAATAAATCAAGTGTTTATGCTCATTAATGCACTGGCTTGTGCTGGGCCTCTTCTCTTCTAAATATATCTCTGGTAACATAACTCAAGAAAATTCAGCATCAGTCATCAAGCTTTATAATATTTTGCCCTGCACAAGTGAAAATCCATTTAGAGAGCATTCTGTTTGCTCGCTCCTGTCAGTGAAACTGAAGTAATTATTTTTCTAATACTAGAGAATCTAATGGCTCAAATGTTTGACTCAGATTCTGCATAAGATCTCTGTGATTAGACTAAATAACAGAGTATCTGAGAGCAAAGCTTTGTCACTCAGGTTGTGAGACGGTACTGCCACAGCCATTGACAAGGCTCGTGCGATGGTTAGTTATCTCTTAAAGGTGGCAGGTCTTTGAAATGCAGATACAAGCAAAGCTGCAAATCACAACAAAACCTGTGGCAAGTGGTTACTCTTGGAAACCCTGGCAAAGTGGATAATTACTGTATCAGCTGAAGCATTTAGGAAAACAGGTGAGGGCAAACTAAGGTTACACTGTTAACTTTTATACAATTTCCTTTAACATCTAACATCTTTAACATCTCATTGTCATCAATCTGCATTTGACATTGGATATAGACTTATAAATGGAAGCTACTTCTGGCGGAAACCATTTCTCCATTACTTTTTTCTTTTGGCTGTTTCCTCTTTAAACTCTGCCTCCTTCACAAACGGTTTTACGCTCATGTTACCAAACATTTTCTTGTGGTTTCAGAGTGCATGTCTTTCCCCCAGACTGTCCAAGACAAACATCTTTATCCTGGGTAAAAATATGCTGTTTTACCCAACATGAACTACTTTATGTTCTTTACTATGCAGCACAAACCACCTCCTCCCCACAACCCTTCCCCCACTCTTTGTATAGTACCATCTTGGCTGTTGACCTGGTTAAAAAGAAAAGGAACACTTATGTTTTATAAAGCCTCTCATCTTCCTTCCTCTTCTCACACCACTTCCAGCAATAGAGTCAGCACAACTATATATATCATTTATTAAATCTGACATTGCACTTCAGTAAACGTTGGAGCCTAATATGAGATGTGTTGTTTAAGACAGCCAGCCAGCTACTCCAGCACGCTATGGTCCATTAGGCCTTCACTCTGGCTCATGAAAACATGGGGTGGATGATACAAAACATCATTCTGAAAGATGTACTAGAGCAACCACTTAACAGACTACCTGTGTCTTACTGCTGGATGGAGAAGTGCTCTTGTTGGCAGGACGGTTCTTTTATATGACACTTTCCAGAACACCCTAACTGAGATGTTTACATCTTAGCAGTGTTCGATGCGAGGCAAACAATTGGCAGCCCACATGACGTGGTTCCAGTTCAATCAGCTAATGGAAAAAACGAGCTCTTCATCCCCCACCGCGCCTCGTGCCCTCCACCACCTCAGTTTTCCTGCAGCAACACATTCACTACAGCAGAGTCTACCAAATGGTATAATGGTTTTGCCATTAGGGCTGCATTTATAGCCTGCAAGCAGGTCTTAGGCATTATATTCGGTCACAGCTATTCATGCTAACCTATTAAACTGAATGGCAGAGTGGGAGAAAGGGGACTGAGCTTGTGAGATAGGGGAAAAAGACAAGAAACCACTAGGAGTAAGGAAGGGGGCTTTCAGTGATTTAAGACTTTTGTGTAAGTGAAGCATGTATTTGTCCTCTTACATAGAAATAATGCTTATTCTTGATAAAGGCATTGCGTTAATATCTCTAGCAGGGTCTTTTTGAACATAACAATGCAATATGCCTTTCACTTGCTGAGTCTTATGCTCATGGCTTGAAATTAACATTGGTAGTACAATTTTACTGTGACAAATGTAATCCTAGGCTTGAGCTCCAATCCGCTGCAATCCGCTACTGATTTGACTGCATAACAATGTGAATCCACGACTCTCTGGCTGATCCATGCATTACTTTAAAAAATTCTTGCAGAATCTGCTCTGAGTTGGTGAAGTAATTTAGTCATCTGATAATAATGAATTCAAGAACCCCTATATAAGAACAGTCTTTGTATATAGGGTAGGGTATCTCTCAGTATACGAAGGATTCATAGTAGCAGCAGTATTGGGGAAACAAAAAGATTTTCTAAGGTTGATTTGATTTCTTGATGCCATTTAAAAAAAATTCTATAACATTTTTTGATCCTGAAATTAAAATAAAAAAGTGCATGTCATGTTTTGGGGAAATAACAATGTCAAATACTGTGGAGAAAGATGTGTGAAGCTATGTAGCTGTAAAGAGGAGCTGAAAATGTAATTGTGTGTTAAGTGGTTTAGGAAGGTATAAAACAGTGTAAAAAACCTGGAACTAGTAAGTCTTTTGGAAAATGGGTGCAGTGTGAATTGTATGCTTAAGTGTTTCAATTCCAGCCTGCTGTCCAGAGAGTGCATCTCATAGGCCCAGACTGTTTCACCCCATCCACTTTACTCTGTGGTCCTATAATCCACATCCTGTATTACATGCCACACTGATTCAGACATTCAAATAGCCCCTGCTACAGCAAGGGGGGAGATATTCATTGGTATTTTGGGATGAGTCAGCTTGGTGGCATCGGTGAATAGGGGAAGAAATCCATGTGCTGGTCTAATTTCGCTGGTAGATCGTGGGTCTCCCTGTGATACTTATTATCCCAGCTGTGTGTAACAGTGCCCCTATGGGTGCTAGCATTTTCCACCAAGTTAGAATAAGAGCTCTTTTCTCCTCCCATAGGGGACCTGTAGTGACTCTCTGATTCGCTTTCTCCAAAGGCTGACGATGCTTCAGCAGCTCCAGGGAGGTACTCAGCACTGAGACTGTGCTGCTGTGGTTGGTTGCCTTTTAATGACTCTGCTGCTTTAGACATGCAAATAGAGCTGAAGTGGAGAGAAAGCCTGGAGGGACACTTTGGCATATGCATCAAATGCAATATGCTGGATTTTAAGGGTGTAATATGGGACTAGGCTGTATGAATGAATGCATTAATTGAATACCAAAAACACCAGTGTTCATCATGGGTAATATGATTATAAGAAGCATTCATGTGAGAAGTATTTCCCACCTTAGGCTTATGAACATTTTTAAGAACATTTTGGGGGGGGGACAAAGAAAAGTTTGACTGCACCTAATATTTTCTTTGTAGCTAAGATGAGAATATTATCAGTCTGATGTACCTTTTCTCCAAAGGCTGAAGAAAGGCCTTTGGAGAAAAGGTACATCTACTCTCAGGAATCCCTGGGGAGCAAGAGATAGTTTTTCCAGGTTAGCAAAAAAGGGAAGAAAAAGCCAAATTGAAAATGGCTTTGCTCGTTTGTTTTGTTAGGATGAAGTTTTTATTTCTGTAATAATAATTTTGGTCACAATAGTCTGAATTGCACTTTGGAAAGGCTGTCATCTGGAAATGCTTTAGGATGCCATCCCTGACCATTAAATATGACCCTTCTGTTATATGCTGCTGGCGTGACAGAAAACACAGGAGGAAGTGTCCTCTGGGGTTTGGTTTACTCACCAAAACAATGTGGTTTGTTGTTGAAACAGGTTTTGGTCAAGAAAATAATACTTTTTGGTGCTAACCCTTGCTACTATGCAGTTCATTCAAGTGTGACACAACAGGACCATTTACATGTGTCCATATAGGATGGGTTAGAAGACTATTGGTCCTGAGAGGTCAAATGCAGTGCAAATACCAGTTGCTGGAAAATACCAGCAACTAGAAAAATGCTTCAAAAACACACAAAAACACAATAGAAGGTGAATAAAACACAAAAGAAGTAGAAATAAAAGCAAAATCTTACAAAAAACACACTCTCTCTCTCTCTCTCTCTCTCTCTCTCTCTCTCTCTCTCTCTCTCTCTCTCTCTCTCTCTCTCCCTCCTCACATCATATTCTAAAACCCACCCTGTGTGGACCCCAACATCAACCTGAGGTGCTGGAGGGATAATTACTTATTACTCTCCAACCTTTTAAGTACCACTTTTAGAGGGAGTGATACGCTTGGAGCTCACATGCCTAGCCCCAACCATATTCTGCTGCTGCAACATATCAGCCATAATTTCACAAGTAGACTGACTGACTGAGGTTTTCATTATTTAGGAATTCATCTCTGGGGCAATATCAAAAAAGAAATGGAAGTCTGTGTAGTAATTGTTGTGATGTATTTCTTCTGAAACAAATTGATGGGAATGCCAACTGATATAGCCAACCTTAGGTTAGGGCAGGGGTGGGTAATTCATTTTCCAAAGAGGCCATATGAAAAACTGGGACTGTCGCAGAGGGCAGCAGGAATTAGATGAACTCAATTCTGCTCAATATTATTATAATTATTTTTTAAATCTCTTTATAGGCTTGCTGGCGCTTCCCTCCATAATGGTCCCAGTTCCTCATGTGGGCCCTTGGGAATATTAATTGCTCTCTTCTGGCTTGGAGTTTAGTCACACAAGCATTTTAAAATTCATTGTGGTGGCTTTTACTTTTTTGCTGTGTAAATGGCTTTGAAATAGAAAGTCTAACTTTTGTCCTTTTTAACTCCTACATTTCGGTGTTTGTGAATGTGTGTTTGGTCCATTCTTACGAATGCAATGTGGGTGAGTCAGATTTTGTTTACATATATAAAACCCATTTGGCAGCTTCTAATGTAAGCAGTAGTCTAAATGCGTCCACTCGTTGTTACTAAATTGTTTGCCAGTGCAAATATTAAATTGAAAATTGCGTATAGTAGATGACTAACACTAAAAGTATTATCACAAAATGTCACAGCGAGCTATTTTTCACTGTTTACAATTGCCTTCATTATACTTAGAGTGTATGTATGCTGCGTGAGTACTTCACTCTAATCATATTTGACAATAATTTAAATGCATTTGCATGGGAGACACCTTACATCCACTCAGCGTTGACTCTGACAGCTGCTGCTACTGCACTGGGACAAATCATGATTCCTGGTATTAACTGCTTTACATCAGATATTAAATTATTATGCTTTGCGTCAACTTTACACCGTGGCATGATGTGATACAACATGAACTTCCTCCAGTTCAATACTCATAAAGCACTAGGGAGGTATAGTGCTACCCGGCATTTTGCAACCAATTAAACTGATTGTCACTACATACAAAGGGTGTCAGTCATGAGAGTAATGTATTCAACTGTAATCCTTGACAATTACTCTAACCCCTGAGGATATGAACTACTGAGTTGTGGCCCTGGTGTCTGTAACAGGATTTTCACTGTTTTTGAAAGAAGAAATGTGCGATGTCTGCCAGAGAGAAAGTTTTTTAGAGCCGTTTTTAATGTCTGTATATATATATATATATATATATATATATATATATATATATATATATATATATATATATATATATATATATATATATATATATATATATATATATATATATATATATATATGTATATATATATATATATATATATATATATATATATATATATATATATATATATATATATATACACATATGTGTGTAAAAAAAAATCTGTGTGACATTTTATCTTGTACTGTACATGTTTTCTTTACTGCTACCCTTGCCATATGGGACTGTTTGTAACCTCACAGTCAACTGACATCTGATCAATTTGCATGTCCATATGGGTCCTAATAGGATGACAGCATTAGACATGTGGTTTCTGTTTGCTGGGAAATAATGCACAACCCTGCAACTATCCCCTGGCCACAGGGGCTACAAATAGTCCCTAGCAATTTAAATACAAACTCAGTCTTTTGTGAAATGATCTGTTTGTAGGCCATCAATATTGATTTGAAAAATACAAGCAAGCAGGCAAACAAACAAGTTTGAATTTAACGTGCATAAAAATAAGAAAATTGCAACTATTATATAAATACCTGTAAATCTATAGGATTCTGACATTCAAATATTCTATCAGCTTATCAGACTGGAAATTTACATTAAAGCTGAAAACTGTAATAGCAGATGCTTGTGGTTGCTACTCACCATTTCTAGATCACAAATATTTGTAATGCCACTTATTTGCTTTTACACAGGAATGTCTTACCTCTAAAACCTATTTCAAGATGCGATCTTCATTTACCCTATTTTCCAAGTTTGTAGTTGAACAGTTTTGATGCTAATGTGTGATATTAGTCTAATGGTGTGTGGTGGACGTGAACAGCTGGTTGTTCCTTGCTGGACTGATAATTAGTCAGTAGTATACAAAAGAGTTACTGCACATGGCCCCTCTCCATCCTCATTTCTGCTACTCACAGACTGCTTCTCAAGGGAGCGCTGGCTTCCAGCAATTTCAAAACCCTTTCACCGCAGGGATTTTTATCTTCTCTATCTTTCGTTCTGCTTGCTCCCTTCTTCATCAGCTCTCTTTCTTCCATCTAACACCACTGATTCAGGGAGATGTAGAAGTGGGAATTGTTACCCACTGAGGTGCTGACATCACGGCTGCAGATGGCAGAATGTGGATTTTCGCACTATACTAATAAGACCAGGTGTTTCACCATGAGAGACAGTGCATTTTAAATGGGACAGCAAATGAAATGCAAAGCCATTTAACTGTTAAGTGTGTGCAAGGTGCAGAAAGCCTAGCATCTGGGATGCATTTAATATTCATGCCCTTCTCCATTTATAAAAGCACTTTCTAAACACACACGCCCACTGATTCCTGACTTGTTGACTAATTGTTTAGCAAGTGGAGCAATGACAAGAACTAGTGAGAAAACTATGATAAATAAAATTTCCCTAGGCACACTGTACTCTTTCTACATGATGAACAAGGTCAGCAGGCCTCCTGATTTATGTGTTATGAAACAAGTAGTTTAATAACTGATGAACAGATTTTCAGTGCTGTTATCATGCAATACTTTTAACAGACTCTTTACATAATACAGTTACAGTAGAGTCAATGAGTACAATGTTATTAAGCTGTAATTACTGTCATGTATACGCTATTAATCAAAGTGGCTATATTTTAGCAATGATAATGTATCCAAGGATAAAATCACTTGTATAGTAAACCCACAGAGGATTATAACCTGCATCTACAGTTTCCTCTGGCTTTACATACCTTTACATAAAGGGAGACATATTTCCCTTGAAAGAGATCAAAAGTTTTCCAAATGAATGATAATATTGAATTATAATGAGTATGTTACTCGGTAAAAGAGGAATGTGCAATTATGGCCTTTTCCAGCAGCTCTGCTTTATTAAATTGAAAGGTGACGATGTCAGTGTTTTGTTCACAAATTATCATCACTGCTCCCAGGTAGAGAAAAGAAAAAATAGTTTTAATGCTTTAGCTTTTTAGCATGAAGGGTTAACTTCACAGAGATCATTGCTGGCACTTTGCTTCAGTGATTTCAGTTTCATAACATCTGTCCCTATTAAAAGTTGGACGTTTCTTCTACTGACATATTTCACTGCTGTTATCGCTATATGTAAAATGAGATTTCAAAATTGAGATACAACTTTTATTATAGTGTGCTCTCTTAGAACAAAAATTATAGAGACACCTCAAATGGTATGGTTCAAAATTTGTTTTGGTGTTTGCAGCAGCAAATTTATGCAAATACCATGATTAAAAACCAACAATTAGGTCAATCCAGTTTTAAATACATAATGATAGGACGCTACAGCTCAGTAAGTATCTGGAAACTGTGGAAACAAGTAACAAGGCAATAATATGGAAATACCGTTATTGCACTTAATTACCAAAATATCTGTGTCAAAGCAATAGTTAGAGCTGAGTATTGTTACACTGCAACTGATGTCATTTGGTAATAAGGGCCAGCACCTGGTTGTGATAATGTAGAACATAAACATATGAGGAAAAACCAATTAGTAAGGCTATAGTAATATACTGGTAAAATGATAGCTTACTAGCAATACACCGTTTCCAGTTGTGTAGTAGAATTTGTATAAACTGACTTTAAAGTTGCAGTAACTTCATGCTAATTAGGCAATATTGGTTGACGCTTTAACAAATTGAGATAGCACAATCAATATTAACTTATTATCATGCGTTACTACCAATTTAAAGTCATGATATAAAAAAGTCAAATGCACAGATTTGATCATGTAATTGCTAAAAAGTTATGAAATTATGCCAGTTGGTTTTTCCCTCATAGAGAAATGCTTGTTTCCACATTATTCCTACAGTTTCTGACCAATTATTACCCACTTAAATATATCGCAGTGCAATATTACTCAGTTAAAACATTTTCAACAAGAGAATGAATTAATCATTACTTGGATATTACTTTGGTAATGTTGTGGTAATAATTTACTGTTTAACTTTAACTGCCTTCTTGTTTCCACATTTCTATCCTATTTATTTGTATTTAGTTATCTGTATTTATTTTGGTTTATTAAAGACTCAATTGAAATGGCTCATTGGTACGTAACACTGCACCAAGATGATTCATAAAATTTGTTAAACTCATGCCTTTATTAATTCTAGCCTGGACTATTGTAATTCATTATTATCAGGATGTCCTTAAACCTCCCCGAAAAGCCTTCAGTTAATCCAAAATGCTGCAGGAAGAGTACTGACAGGGACTAGAAAGAGAGGGCACATTTCTCCCATAGTGGCTTCTGTTTATTGGTTCCCTGTTAAATCCAGAACCAAATCTCAAATCCTCCTCCTCACATACAAAGTCTTGAATAATTAAGTCCCATCTTATCTCAAAGACCGTATCACCCCAACAGACCACTTCACTCTCAGATTGCTGGGTTACTTGTGGTTCCTATGATATTTAAAAGTAGAATGGGAGGCTTCAGTTTTCAGGCTCCTCTTCTATGTAACCAGCTCCCAGTTTGGATTTTGGAGACAGCATCACTACTTTTAAGGTTAAGCTTTAAACTTTTCTTTTTGATAAAGTATATAATTAGGGTTAGCTCAGATGATCCTGAACCCTCCCTTGGTTATGCTGCAATCGAGCTAGGCTACTTGGGGCTCCCAGTGATGCTCTGAGTATTTTTTTCTTCACACAACACTCCATGTGTTTTTATACAACTTTGCATTTAATCATTAGCTATTATTAATTATCAGGCTCTCTTCCACAGCTGTCTCCCTCCCATCACCCCCGACCAGTCATGGCAGATGTCTGCCCCTCTCTGAACCTCAAGGTTTCTTCTTATTAACAGGGAGTTTTACTTTCCCACAGTTACCAAGTGCTTGCTCAAACAGGGTCATCTCCATATACTCTGTATTATTGTAGGGTATTGTAGGTTTACCTTACAATGTAAAGCAAACTGAAATTTGCTACTATTTAAATATATTTATTTGAATTGAACTGAACAAAATCATTATAGAAGTGATGACAAAAAGTGTGCTTTTTATTAAAACTAAACAAAAAAAGTGTCAAATGGCTAAAGTACGCAGCACAGATATTCAGAAAGTACACAATGACAGCAAAGGTAAGCTGCATGTGTATTCTTATGACAAAGTGAGGAAATACTGCTCCTGCTGTCGTATTGTTATCTTAAAGCAATTTTATAGCATTTCAATAGCGCAGCTTTGTGCTATCAGACAATGCAATTGAAAACACAGTAAGAGAGTTTTTACTCCAGCATTTGACAACAAAATAAATATTTACATCTTTTCAAATTCACAACATGCAGATGATTACAATTTTGACGTACCCGTGACTTACCTCACAATCAAATACAGGGTTAAAAATAATTTCAGTGTAGAATACCCTTTGACAATATATTTTTATCCATCTGTGACCCCTACGCTGAAAAATGAGATGTGATATCACATATGTGAGATCAAACTGCATTCTGTGGCAAAAGTCCCTTAGCTGAAAACTCTCAACTGTTTCATCTATTTTGTGTCAAGTGAAAAAATAAAACTTGATCATTATCTAAGAAATGATTTCTTAGATTGCAGTCTCTGACTGTATTCTGTTACTGTTACAGCATGAGCACGTCTTTATTGTAACAGGACATTTTGTCTTTTGAATGAATGAAGTTAAAATATGTGTGAATACAAACAACATGAAGGACACTGTGCATAGCGGAGCAATTTATTAAAAAATGCATGTGCTTTGACAAGGTTAAACTAGCTATTAATCACATTTAATTATAAGTTTGATTGCTATATCTTTTTAATTTTAAAGATATAAATGTGAAAAACAGTTCATGGGAAAAAAAGTTAAAATCATAGGAAAGTTGATCTAACATTTTTTTCAGACATTACTTTATCATGCAGTTCAACTGCTGGGCACGGCACTGCTTAAATTTCTCAAACTTTTGTTATAAATTCAGTTCCTCTATCTTTTTCTTATAGGTGAGAGGGCAGTCCATATGTTGAAGTGCTCTTGGGTAAGACATTGCTCCCAAAGCATTCATCTGTGTCTGAGATAGAGAGAAATTAAATGCTGAATGCAAATGCAGTGTATAGCATACGTTAAAGCGGTATAAGAATGAATATGTGAACTTAAATGGTGAGTAAGTCTATATAGTTATGTAGACTTCAGTCCCTTTACCATTGACTGCAAATGTAGCTTCCAAAGGTTTGATCTCTGCTGGTTGATTTTAGGACTCTGAAAAAAGATACAACACATTTCTGATTTTGTTCATTTAGGGGGAACCATTTCTAATCATTCTTATATAGTTTACATGTTCCAATCATCTTACCGTGCAACACGGATACCATTAATTGATGTTGTTTGTACAATAAATGTATCTGCACACGTTATTAGAACAGCTAATAGAGTGGACATGGAGTTTAATTTTTCACTTGGCTGTGCAATGCATTCCTAATGCTGTCTCCTGTGGTGTATCTGTCACGCATGACTTGAATACTAATGTGATATGAGAAAGACTTTTTTCCTAAATCAAGAATATTCATCAGAAGTCCATCTGAAAATATAACTGACGTTTTTGTTTTTCGGAATGTAAAGAACCTCTAGATAAAGCTGAATTTTGGGTTATTCCAAACCTTCTCTGACACTAATGGGCTTTTAAAAAATGTTCACCAAAATGTTCGCTAAAAATCACCACTAATGCTGCTAGGAAGAATGCTGTTTCTATTAGTCATAAACTCTAATACTCTCAGCAACTGGGACGCTGCCCCAAGATCACAAGAATACCAAACGTGAATTTCATTTTGGGGTAGACATCTGCTTTAATTTGCATCTCAATTATCCCACAAATTAATTCTTAATTCCTATTTTAGCATTCCACAGGTCTTGTGAATAAATTAATGCAGAGCCATTAACAGGGCTCCACTATGAGGTCTGTCTGTGAATAGGGCCAGTCTAAGTTTTGAAGTCACTTGAAATGAGTATGCATGTTATAAAAGCCAGCCTGGCTGCTTAATTATTCACAACTTTATCACCGTAATGAAATAAAGCGCACAGTTCTCCGTCTATATGGCAGCAATGAAAAGAAATGAACCAATTGTTCCCTTTAGAATTATTTTAGGAAGAGGATTGCTAAAACATCAGCATGCATGAGTGATAAATACACAATAATTACCGCAAAAGAGAAAGGTTGTATAAGTCAGGTGCGTAAAAAATATTGCTTCACAGTAAAATGCTTGGAAAATAGGCCTAAAATGAGCATTATGTTATTGTAAAGATAGCATGGCTACATAGCTATCCCAGATTTAACAGCCTGCACATTCCTTACACTCATTTTCACAACACCCAATGATATTTGCACAACTTGAATGGAACCAAATCATTATAAAGTCCTTTATTTTATGTTCAATAACATTTATATAAAGATGATACAATTTTTCATTCCAACATGAATGTGTTATTTGACTTGGATTTCTTTGTGTGCCATCTGACGTTCCAGGGGCATAGCTTTTTTTTGCACATGTAAACCATGACGATCAAAGATAAGGAACAAAATAAGAGAGTGTTTTGACAGAAGCTCGTCTTCAAACAACTGACTGGGCGCACAACACAAGCAATAAGCTCATCAAAACAACAAACAGAAAGAGAAGATTGGCTCTTTTCCTGAACAATCTCTCAATGACAGACATGATGGTTTATTGCAGCTTTTATTCTCAACAGCCTTCACTGGGACATGGCCCATTTTTCAGACAAATTCAGTTCAGCTTGAAGGGCTATTAATTATATAAATGTTATGACCAACCGAACTCTCCTAGGCAAAATCGCAATAGTGGACGAGACTGGCTGACAGCAGAAGCTCCTGCAATTCATTTGAAAGAAAGCTGCTGAGTGGACGCGTTTGACTCTACACTTTGCAAAGGTACCTATCTGGAAGAATTTCATCATTGTTTATTGATGGAAGCCATCCAAAAGCAAGTTCAGATAAGTGATTAAAAAAATACAGATGTTGTATATGAAGTGTAAAAGCTCTTTAGCTCATTCTTGAATTTCATTTTTACAGACTTAACTATAAATAACATAGTCAGTGTGAGCTAAAAATTCAGTACTTAACAATTAAATGGAAGCCACCAGTAAAACATCCACTTTATATAATGCTTCGTATTGTTTATAAATATGCACACTGGCCTCAGGTTTATACTTGATCTCTACACCTGCTGGTTTGAGAATGTGCATACACAGCAGAAAGGTTTTTTTTTCTTTCTTTTTTTAATGCCGGAAGGCATACTTACACTGGCAAATTAAGTTCACATTGCTTTTGTCATTGTCTTTGGTTTTGCATTAACTTCATATTCAGTTCATAGGTGGAAAATACTGCCAAAAGAAAATGTATAGAAAGGAAATAATTAAAATCTATGCAGTATAAATAAAGTTAAATGTGAATTGTATAGTGTGTTGGATATGTTTTGTTCATGACTTGGTTTTTCCGAAGACCTAAAACCTCTCTTGGACAACAATGTGGAATATGTTGTAAAATGCAATTCAAATTCCTTGTCATATTTCCTTGTGGCAAATATGTGGCTTATATAACGTTGAAAATGTTGCAAATTATTTCTCTAACATTAGAAAAGTTTACCATTGAAAGAATAAACTTCAGTATCTACAACGGTTTAATCTATTTTGGTGAAAGGCGAAGACACGCGAGTGAAAGTGAAGTGGCTTGTTAGAGCAGATGCCTGCCTCCCCTGCATTCACATGCATTATACATCTCAGCTCCATCTTTCATTCCCTTGTCTAAATAGGAGGCTTGCCCTCACGGCACGCAGAGCAGCATGGAAACGGGCTGAGCTGGCAGGCCTTGGCAGTGGACACCTTGGATCTATCTAATATATGCTTGAACTGTGATCTTGTCAACTTCACTAAGCCTCACAGATATGGGATACAATATATCAAGAAACTGACACTCACTGCTGTAAGCCCACAGTCCATATGGAGAGCAACCAGGCTAGAATTACTGAAAAAATTACAAAGACCCAATGCTTAAAGCTTATATTGACTAGAATTTGTTTATCAACATCTGTGACATGTTCACTGTTTTGACTATGACCACAGTTTATCACCATGAGACAAGACAGACCTGGGTAGAGAAAAAATATGATTTTCAGCTGACAGTGAAGTAGAAGATGGTGGACTACTAGCCAAGATATGCACTTATGAAATAACTCATCCTAAGCATGAGGCTATTAAGGAAGCACTGTCCTTAATTAGATGAAGACATAAACTCTTTAGATGAGTCGATAAGAAGCAGCCGCCTAATGTGATCTTCAGCAGATTGAAAAGCATTTAAGGCAAAGTACCAATGACTGCTCAAATGGGATTGCGGCTGTTGCTTGGTCCCATCAGCATTTAGCTGCTTTACCCCCAGCATTGTGGCTGACCCAGGGAAAAAAGGACAGAGTGATTACTGATGCACACAGAAAGCCTTTCAATAACCGAGTAGGTTTCCTTCTAAACATAATTTTCTCCGCAAGAAAGGATAAAAGGAGCACACGCAACCCATCTGAAAGCTTCTCTCTAAAAGTCAGTGCCAATTGTACCTAATTAAAGATACAGCTGTGACATGTTGTCTTTTAGGATAGTGTGTGACTCACTGAGCTGTCTGGATAAACTTAGGTCCCTTCATGATGTATATCAGAAACTGCTCTTTAACTGTATGTGTCAGCATGCAAATCAACACAGTTACACAGTAGTTATCACAAGTACTAGATAGGTACTAAAATGGCAGTAAATAGGTGTATGGCATATTGAATTATTGTGATTACTGCTAAGTGTTACACAACCTGCCATTAAACACAACAAGACTAGGAGTCTGTAACTATGCTAACCGCTCTGTGAAGCTCTACTTAAGCACAGCATGTCGCCATCCTCACAATGGTGCTGCAATGCCAATACAATTTTGTTTTAGTATAGTAAGATGCTAAATACCTGTTGTTTGTTTGTTTGTTTTGTACCAACCCTTACATTAGAGATGAAGCCCAGAACAATCGGGAGCAGCATATTCACACAAAATGTTCCTCTGCAACATCACTGGAGGTTGCAAAATACTTCACAGCAAAAACTAATGTAGTACTACTAGAAAGAACCAGGTAACATTATTGGTTCAATTCTATTCAGTTTAATTCAATTTTATTTATATAGCGGCAAATCAGAACAACAGTTGCCTCAAGGCACTTTATATTGTAAGTCAAAGACTCTGCAATAATATGAAAAAGACAGACAACACCCCAACTATCAACATATGAACACAATATATGACTATGATAAATAAGGAGGCTATTTAGAACAGGTTTTAATAGAGTAACAAAATCAACAGCTGAAGTTGTTTTTGTTGCTTAAAACAGTTTTGTAAGACTCCATTTGAATTTATCAAATACAGCTTTGAACTATGCATTTAAAATGCTCTTTTCCAGAACTTATTGAGATATTTTAGCGTGGACGAAAGCCAAAAAACCAAGATTCCAACACAATAGATGACTATGAGGAATAGGAAGGCTATTTGCAGTACAGCCTTCTGAAATTGTTAAGGACATCGTGAGTCAAATCAGAGAATGCTTCAGCAAAATGAAATGACAAAGGCTGGAGAGAAATCTAATCTATGATGTTATCAGCATGACACATGATTGATTTGCATGCTTGTTTATACATTTACAGAAAAATGCACAGGCCTTTTGAGAATCTTTGTCCAAAGGCTTTAGCACATCATGTAGACTGTGCAACAGTCCTGCTCTGTTCTTGTTATAGTTTCTTATTCTTATAGCAGATGTGAAGTGCATAGTGGAGATATAAGTGTTTTCAGGTCCATGGGCCTCAAAAAGCATTTGTCAGAAAATGTCACACTTATACCAAAGAACTGTATAAATTCACAGATCATTTTATACTATATAGGCATGCCACGGTATTACGTGCTCATAATAGGAAATAAGGCCTTTCAGCTTTGTCCAAATTGTTTAAAGTTATTCTCTCTACACTGCCTTATCTTATCTGTTGTGTTTTCTAAATTGGAATGTGAATCTTGGACACTTTGAATCTATTTAATCTCAGTCTGAGCTCTTGAATTAGAACTGAAAAAAAAGCACAATTTATTATCAAACAATGTGGACGATGGAGTGTTGTCAGGGCAGCTGAGTGCTTCAGATAAAAATGAGTGGCAGCTCACACAAATGGAGACACATTTTCATTTTTGGTACTGCCAGAGATAAATCTGAGATACAGTATATCGGGTAGATTTGGTGCTTTAGAAGTCAAAGCATATTTCTTCTACTTCAGTATAATGGCAGTTTAAAAAAAATACTTCATAAAATGTAGAATAGAAGCACAGAGGGCAATGAAGAGAGGACATTTTAAAGACCACAGTTTTATTCATGAAGCATGCAGCTTAAGCTGTTCCTCTGAGTTAAGATGAGCACTTACACTGTATGGGGATTTCCAAGTACAATGAAATGGCCTGCATAAGAGAGTCACAGTCCTTCTTTAAACATTGATGATTGCATGTATTTTCTCCCATCTGCACCAAGATCTCATTTCTTCACTTGATGCATCAAGACATTGATAAAATGGCAATAATATAGAATGAGTTTGCTATCCGTCTGTGATTGAAAGGGGTCAAACTGACAATTAGATGCAATCTAGTTGTCATAATATGGCAACTAACTGTGATAAATCTGCAGGAATTGCAAATCTTCTGCCATCTGTTGCATACTGTTACCATCTACATACACAGAAATTCCCATTAAACAGAAATTCATCCACAAATAGTGACAGAGTTGCTTTAGGACAATGACTTAACTGCAAAATAACAATGGCAATCAGCAACCTTGATTTTTTTTAGGTATATAACCAGAAAACAACCAGCTGATAACCAGTACAGTTGAGTAGCCTATTGCAAAGAGATGAATCTATGACAGGTTGCAGTAATCTCTGCAGACTGACTTTTTGATTTATTTATTTATTCATTTTTTTGTGGCTTTCCATCAAGTAACCTGTGCAGTTGCCTTGTGATTGAGGGCCTAACCACTGGGAGACCAGTTGGTAGCTGAACCTCTTCCTCTGCAGGATGAGGTGGACTTTATGTTTGCTAAAGTAAGCCAAAGCCTCTGCCATAGTTGGGTGACACTCTTTAAATCCCTCATCCAATCCAGTTTATACTGAGTAAACCTGCATCAGAAAACATTTGACTTGGATGTGTTGCTGTGACAACTAATTCAGCAACTGCTCTGAAGAACTGAATAATTTGTGGTCATGCCAACAGTTTGTCCACATTTGGAACTGGCTAAAATAAGCCCCTGGTAGTCATGCTGTAGGCAACAATTGGCCATACCTCCAAAGATTGCCACTTTGTTTCCATTATGCTGTGTATTAATTTGCATGGATTACTTATATCCATATAGATTGAAAAAGGAAGATTCCTAAGGATGTGTGTTTTAAGTAGCCTGATGTATTATGTATTATATTATTAAAATATAATACAGTTAGTGGCTCAAGATCTCATTATTGTTAGGTTGATGCTGTTTCACTGATATGAGTGATTTACAGTGCCATGGCAATTGTGTGGGGATGTAGTTTGGTTGCTACAACTTCTCACCACCAGGGAGTGTGGGGTAATATTTTCTCTTTCTCTTGGATCAGGGATGGTACATTCCTCTATGCTATTCTGCTTTTTCCACCAGAGCTCAATAATAAGCCTGTCAGCTTGATTTAAAAACCCTGTGGCAGTATCATGAGAGACACTGTCAGATTTACAATAATTCATAAATCCCAAGCAATAAAAGATAAATCAATACAAGTGTGACTTTAAACTGTTTTCAGTTTCCTTCCTCTCTATGTTGTAGCTCAGTGGAGACACAGTTCAATTGCAGAAGCATTCTTGCTATTTCACAGTATAGTTATACTTTTTGCAGAGCAAAGAGATGGATCCTATTTGCGCGTAAACTGGAAGCATACAATCTCTGATCTTTTGTTCTCTTGAAATGTTAGGATCAAGTTAAATGAAAGGATGAGAAGGCTTCAGTATTTAATCCACATTAATCTTTCTTTTTGTCATTTTGCTATATGATCAATGTAAAATTTAATGTAAAATAACAGCTTACAGATTGGCAACAGAAAAGTTTACTTGGCAGTAAAAATATTGGAATCTGTCTGATACACATGTAGAGATTTTTTTTATTTTGTCACGGTAGCGGAATAATTAGTGCTAATTTTGGATTCTTTACAATATATTAAAGGGTTTGAACTATGAAAGGCTAGTGTTGTGTGTTTGCATCTATAAAATTATGAATCCTACATTTCATTGCCTGGTAACTGTTGGGAAAGCAATGTCTTATCATAGTCTCTCTTTTGTTTATTTCATGCATCAGTTGATTTTTTAATTCCAGAGGTACAGCAAATGCTCTTATCAAACACATACAAGATCATTACTCATGCTGATGAGGAACCTGGAAGAGAGAACGAGAGGGAGAGAGAGAGAGATGAAAGAAAAAGAAGCAAATAACTTCTTAGCTCAGATTATTCACAACATGCAATAAGTCTATATTTTGCTTAGACACAGGTCCATAAACACACTATTAGACACAGCTCTAAGTTTACCAAAACAGTTTAACATTGCCAACTTTAAGTACCTGTTCAGCTGTTTATTAATGCGAATATCTAATCAGTCAATCACAATGCAGCAACTCAGTGCATTTAGGTATGTAGACATAATCAAAATGTCCTGCTGAAGTTCAAACATCAGAAATACATCAGAATGAGGTGACTGAATGTGCTTATTGGTGATAGATGAGATTGTTTGAGTATTTCAGAGACTGCTGATATACTGGGATTTCCCCATAAAGCTATCTCTATTGTTTACAGAGAATGGTCTGAAAAGGAGAAAAGTGGCAGTTGTCTGGGTGAAAAAGCTTTGTTAATGCAAGGGGTCAGAGGCAGAATGGCCAGACTGCTTTGAGCTGATAGGAATGCAATAGTAACTCAAATAATAACAAGGGGTATGCAGAAGAGCATCTCTGAATGCAGAACCTTGAAGCAGATGGGCTATATCAGCAGAAGACCACACCCAGTGCAACTTCTGTCACCTAAGACCAGGAAAGTGAAGTTACAGTTTGCATAAATATACCATAATTGGATAATAAAAGACTGGACAAATGTTACCTGATCTGATGAGGCTTCTGCTGCAACATTCAGATGGCAGGGTCAGGGTCATTTGGTGAAAATGATCTGAATTGATGCATCCATCCTACATTGTATCAGTCGTTGATGCTGCTGGTAGTGTAATGATGTGGGAGATATTCTTCTTGGCAATACTTTGTGCCCCTAACTACCAGCTCAGGATTGGTTAAATTGCAAACCACAAAACAAATGGTCAAATTCAAAAACAAATAAAAAAACAAATTGAAAAGCGTAAAAACAAATCACAAACGCACAACAAATTGAAAAGCGCAACAACAAATTGAAAAAGCGAAAACAAATTCACTAAACGCGAAAAACAAATTGAAAAGCGCGAAAACAAATTCACTAAACGAAAAACAAATTGAAAAGCGCCAAAACAAATCACAAAACGCACAACAAATTGAAAAGCGCAACAACAAATTGAAAAGCGCAAAAAACAAATTCACTAAACGCAAAAACAAATTGAAAAGCGCAAAAAACAAATTCACTAAACGCAAAACAAATTGAAAAGCGCAAAACAAATTGAAAAGCGCAAAAACAAATTCACTAAACGCAACAACAAATTGAAAAGCGCAAAACAAAAGAAGAATCACAAAACAAATTGAGAAGCACAATTACATTAAGAAAACCGGAAAGGGTAGGTACCAGTCGGCAACAGGAGACATCACTGATTGGATGTCCGCGCTGTTCGTCTTTGGAACCGGAAGTTACTCTGCCTGTAGCGCATTTCGTTTGAAAAACGGCGGAATGTTTTGTCCTAGCT